>NC_141722.1:2596122-2818622 GCF_971803275.1 Cyanistes caeruleus
TTCCACATAAAAAAATCATATTCCAGGGTACTACAGAGAAACTTTTGAAATAGGGCTTCAGGATTTAATTTTATCATTTTTAAGAGATTGAACATTAAAAGCAAGTTTGTGAGAAAAATGTAAATGAAAATTACAGCACAATTAAATTTACATTGAATATGTATGAAAAACTGGAAAATGCCTCAGGAATGCAATAGAAAATTGAAGCAGCCATGGAGAGGGAATAATAACATTTAGTCTAATTTTGGTTTTCCCTACATCCAGTCAAAGCTGAGTGACAAAAAGCAGCTCTGTGGGGAGCAGAAAGTCAAAACTGCATTAAATTAATTACTTCCAAATGGGCATTCTGTAGTAGTTCTATTTTTTATCTTCAAGTTTAATTTCTTTTGTATTCTGTGTGAGAGAATAGAATTGTAGCTTTCACTAGCAAGGCAAAAAAAACTCACTTAATACATTTTATTTCCTTTTTTCTAGCTCTGAACTCAAGCACTAAAATTGTATCTCTCATTTTATACCCGCAATCAAGTTAGGTGTGGAACAGCAGGTTGTGGAAACAACACAAGCTGAGTATCTCTTGTGCTTTCCCCTGTGTGCAGAAAAGCTGCTGGTTCTGACTGTTGCCACCAAGCAGACTGAAGGATTCCAAAGGTTCAGAAGATCAGCCCAATTCTTCAACTACAAAGTCCAGGTGATGTCTAGCAGCTTCCATGGTGGTTGGTCAAAGGGAATTTCAAATTGTGGAATGGATAAGACTTGGGATTAAATAAAAGCTCAAGAGAGGACGCACACCTCCTCAAGTGGAAAAGTACCATGAGTGGGTCATTTCTGCAGTATCCTGAGTGTTGGTTTGGGATGAGATCCATAACTCCTGCTCAAGGGAGCCTCGTGGCCCTTTCCCATTGCACTGCCAAGACACACATGAGCATGCTTCTGTCCCTGTGGCTAGGAGTGCTTTGTCACTGTGCTATGTTGTGACACTGACTGTCAAGCCCAGAGGCTGAATCAAAGCCTGCCTAGTCCATTTGTCCTGGGGCTGTTATTTTTGCCGTGATTTGCACTGGGAGTTATTAGGACCAGTAAGTTTGTGGGTTCTGGCTCTTTCCTGTGAGCCTTGCTGGGAAAGTGCCCTGCTGAGGTGACCCTGTGCCTGTCGCTGTGCAGGTGCTGGGGCTGGATGAGGAGTGGCAGGGTGGAGATGACCAGCAGCCAGCTGGAGGTGGGCAGAAGGTCCGTCTCCTGAAGTCAGCTCTGAAGCAGTATGAGGATCAGGAGGACTTGATCATCCTTTTTGTAGAAAGGTAATGGTTGCAAAGAATTTGCCATGAACTGAATCTTACAGCTGTTTGGACAAGTTCTCACTGAGAACTGTGAAATCAATTGCTTTTGGAAAGTGTGTCCAGATCTCTGGGTTTTTTTCCCTGAATGTTCTGTAGTTTCCTGGGAATCACTCAGAGCTGCATCCGTGGCAGTTGGGGAAGTCTGACCCGAATAGGCTGGTGCCAATTCCTACATGAAGTTGATAGCATTGTACCCGATTCCGCCACAGTGGAATTTGGCTGCCTCTATTTGCAGAGAATGAACAGACAATTCCTATAGAACTAGGCAGGCCTTTCTTACCAGAGTTATTTGTTTTATAAGGTGAAGTGGGCTGCAGCATATCCTGAGAGCCAAGAATTAGTCTGCCAGAGAGGTAATGAGAGAAAAGGATGGGTTGGAGTGTCAGTGTCTTTCCATATACCCAGCATAAGACTACACTTTAAGTAGTTGCATTACAAAAAATGTAATACTGTTAAACAGGAAAAGGAAAGGGATTCCCAAAGAATTAGCTGTTTCTAAAAACTTATCATTGACATGTTTTTCTGACTCCATTCCTTTTGTCCTTTTTGTCTGTCTCTTCCTCCAGCTATGATGTACTCTTTGCTTCAGGCCCCGCAGAACTGCTGAAGAAGTTCAAACAAGCCAAGAGCAAGGTGGTTTTCTCAGCAGAGAATTACATCTATCCTAACAGAAAATTGGAAGCCAAGTATCCTCAGGTGCGAGATGGAAAACGCTTCCTAGGTTCTGGAGGTGAGACACAGAGCTTGCTGTCAGCTTTCTCCTCCTGTATCATCTGTGGGAGAAGTGGCAAAGCAAACTGAAAGCTGCTCTGCAGCAGCACAGGGTGTAGTGAGATTTCATCTGAGAGAAGTGAAAGTACATGTATACAAGAGTACTTCCATTTTTTGGTCATCTGGGTTGAAAAACCTCCTCATACTTATTCCCACAGGTTTCATAGGTTATGCTCCAAACCTGAAGAAGCTTGTGGAGGAGTGGAAAGGACAGGATGATGACAGTGACCAGCTCTTTTATACAAATATCTTCTTGGATCCAGAAAAAAGAGTAGGTGTATCTAGATTCAGATTCTGGGTTTCTGAAAATTTGCATTCTAGCCATTTTCTATTATCAGCAGTTTTTATATTTAAGCATAAAATGTGAATGGGAAGAGAAGTGTCTGAAAACAAGTCTTCCTGGAGGCTCATACCAGTATCTGTAGGTGCTGGTGTTTAAAGCCATTAAATGTGGAGGAACTAACCAGCCTCCTCCCAGGGGATGTGAAACTGCAGAGTGCAGTGCTGACTTAGAGATGTCCACTGAAGTAGATTTTAGGAAAATGCCATGTAACATCCTACAGGAGCCTGGAATGGACCCTGGAAGCAGCATTGTGATTCCAGCACTGGCCAGATCATCCAGTCCACAGGTCATTCTGGTTCTGCTGTCCTTGCCCAGTTGTGCATTACAGAGGCCAGTCTGTCCCTGGGGACAGGCCAAATGCATGGAGAACTCAAACTGTAACAGTAATGTACAAATCAAGAGGGAACATTTGAAATAAGGAACTGCTATCAGACTAATTAGAGACTTGCAATTTTATACCAGCAAGGCTGGTAGAAAATTTAGAACAGCTGGACATTTTTAGTTCCCCAAATCTGAGCATAGCCTGTGACACTTTAACATGAACAGTCCCTTTAAAGTTCTGATCTGCAGTTCTGGCCCTGTGCCATGCAAGGGCTGAGTAATTCCTCTGACTTGGCACTCAGACAGCGGATGTTAGCACCCTGCTGCCCTTTCCAGTAGTCTGTCTTAATAGAAGCCTGCAGGGACACAGAATTATGTTAGGTCAGAGCTGCATTTTAGTCCCACTCAGTCAGAGTGTGACTTGCTGCAGGGGATAAAAACAAAGATTGCACAAGCTGATCTTGCACCTTACTGTCCTCTGGTTTGACACTGGTACCTGGGGCAGTGCTTGGGGTCACACTTGCCCTGTGGATAGAAGGCAGGAAACTTCTCACAGCAGATGGTTTTGCTGTCTGGCATTCCTGTGTGTTATATGTCTTGTGGGGTTTATATGACTGTGTGTAACTCTGCTTCATTTGTATGATGCAGATTTATTGACACACCCATAGCAGCTTTAAAAGGGAGGGAGAGGGGGTTTGCAGTTTTGCCTAAGAGAATATATTTAATTTGTTCTAGAAAATGGTGAATTGTCCCAGATTTGAATGAAAATGATGATTATTATGTTTTAGGCTTCAGAGTTTGGAGAGTTTGCAAATGACTATAGGAATAGGATATATTTGACTGAGCATGGGGTCTGTTGCATGTAAAGAATGGATGCCTTTTGTGTTCTAATTAAGGTTATTTATCTAATTCTTTTAAAGGAAAGTATCAACATCAGTCTAGACCATAGAAGCCGGATCTTCCAAAACCTAAATGGAGCATTAGGTGAGATGAAAGAAGGAAGCTCATTTCTCCTTGGAATGCAACTTGTGTGTTGACACCAGAAATAAAGTTATGGCCAAAGGGATTGTATTTCAGAAATGGCTGTCCTCACAGGAAAAGCTTCACTAAGAGTCTCTGGCAGAGTTCTGGGATTTGTTTGTAATTCCCCTGTGACCAACTATGTTCTCATTGCAATTCCTTCTCCACTTCAGGGAATGCAGGTCAGGTTTTTCATCTCACACCTCCTTGCCACTTTGATCTCCAGGCATGTCGGATTGCATTAGCCTTGGGGATTGAAACTGGGAGGGACTTCCAGTGCAAGTAATTACACACAGCCCTGCCTAGGGCTTGCCTCTCTTTCCGCTTCAGATCCATGCTGGAATGCCATGGGAGGTGAGAAGCGGCCAGATATCTCTGTGAACACTCACTGATTGTACCAGGCTTCTGACCTGACCTGCTGATTGATTTTGCTAGTCCTGGCAAGAGAGATTCACTTCTCTCCTGGCAATGCTGTCTAATGTTTTTAGTCTTGCTCCATTCCATCTTTATTCTGGTCAAGTAAAAAGTGATAATGGCAGTGTAGTTTTTGGCTCCTGTGCTCATTATATCCACGATAGACTGCAGCTTGTATCTGTGATAGTCTTTTTTCCAAAGGATTTTGTATGGTTGTGTTGAGGCAACATTCTGGATGGTCTCTGCCAGGAGGATGGACTTTTGTAATGGGGTGACAAAGAGAGACATCGGGTGCATACTTAGGTGAGAAGGGCAAGTCCTCCCATCAGTAGCTGTCCCTGTCATCAGTAGCTGTTCCTCACTGCACAGTCAATGCCAGTTTTGAAAGAATCTTTCAGTATGGCTCCTGCCAGTTCCCAGTCATTGTCCAGCTTCCCAGCCATCCTCCTGTTACTTCTCAGGATCATTCTGAATGTTTTTTTTCTCCTTTAAAGATTTGGTCCATAGCTTTTAAACTACTTGTGCACTGTTATCCATTGTCCACACTTTCATCTTCCATCAGTCTTTCTGTATAAAAGGCATTGTGATTCTAATTATCAATAAAAGCCTTAACAAGATACAATGTCATTTCCAGATGAGATAGTTATGAAGTTTGAAAACTCCCGAGTGAGAGCAAGAAACTTGTTATATGACACTCTGCCTGTGGTGATCCATGGAAATGGACCCACCAAGGTAAGTGGACTGTCCTGAGAGAAAGATTTGGTCTCTTTTTGTTGCAAAGTGATCTTTTGGGCTCAATGGATCAGGTTTCTGCCTCTACATAAGACTTTCCCTATGTGCATTTACATTTGAGAGACGATAAGCAGCCCAGGCCCATAGCAGCAAGATGGATCTGGTTCCAAGACCCACATGTAGTTGGACCCTCAGGCTGTCATGCTTTTCAGATTCTTTAGCTCACTGAGAATGTAAACAAAGCTGAAACGTGATCCCACAAAGAAATTCCCCTGCCCTGTAATGCATAATCTGGCAAATTGCCTTTTGCAGCTGCAGCTGAACTACCTGGGAAACTACATTCCTCAAGTATGGACATTTGAGACTGGCTGCACGGTGTGTGATGAAGGTCTGAGAAGCCTCTCAGGGTTTAAGGTAAGGCTGCTGTGTCTATTCAAAGCTCCCAAACCAAGTCTTAAAATTGTTATGTGTCTGATGTGAAACATGACTCACCACTTGTCTCCTCTTGTCCCTGAATGTAGGATGAGGCATTGCCAATGATTCTGATAGGCATTTTCATTGAGCAGCCCACCCCGTTCCTCTCTCAGTTTTTCCTACGGCTTCGTAACCTTCATTACCCAAAGCAAAGAATCCAGCTCTTCATTCACAACCATGTAAGTGAAATTGGCTTGTGATAGTCTTAGGAAATGTGGGGAAAATGGTCACCTCATCCTCTACTCTAGGCACTTTTGCAACCTTGGGCTAGACTTCCAAGCTGTGTAATCACAGTACTTATCTGCAGTGACACCCATCCAGCTGCAAACATGTGGAAGTGGTCTTTAGAGCTGTGCCTGACTACTCATTTTCAAGAACAGGAGGCTGAGTGGCCTGGATGAGTCCATCTTACCTGTTTTTCCTTAATTTTGGAATAGGAGGAACATCACTTGATGGACGTGGAGTCTTTTGTAGAAGAGCACGGCAAAGAATATCTCGCTGTCAAATTGATTGGACCAGATGATGAGGTGGAGAATGCTGAGGCACGTAACTTGGGCATGTAAGTGAAGAGCCCATACATGATAGCCAGCAGAGATAGCTGAGATGTCCAAACTAAGACATCTGTTTTTCCTGAGCATCCCTGTCGAGTGGTTGCTCTTCTTTTCTCAGTCACCCTTTCAGTTTTCCTAGCATTAACTCTGATTCCCTTATATATTGGGAAAAATCAGCTTCCATACCAGCTCACTTTGTAGTTTCAGAAACAAAGTTCTCACTACTTTGTTCTGACAGGATAGCCCTGTATCTCCCACCCTCATCTACATACCCAGCCACAGAGCACAAAGGATATGTACCTATATCTCTGAAGAGGAGGAGTGTTGTAGCAAAACTAAGAATTAGTGGGAAAATATCTTCCTGTATGTGATCAGGAGGTTTGAGCTCAAGTGTGGATTTGGGCCAGCTGTAAATGGGAACTCTTCAGTTTGAGCTGAGGAAACAGTTTGTTAAATGTGATTTTGGCTGTGTCTCAGTGTTTGCTATTGGACACTGAATCTGATCTGCTTGTACCATGCTGTCCCTCTGGGTTGTTACATTAAACCAAACTTGTCTGAGCACCCAGAAGACCTTTAGAGTACAAGCTGAAGGAATTCTTGGTGCTCTGTCCTTTGTCTTTCTCTGGTTTAGGATGTGACTTTCCTTTTCTCTGGCTGTAGGGATTTGTGCAAGAAGGATCCTGACTGTGACTATTACTTCAGCTTGGATGCTGAGGTAGTTCTGAAGAACACAGAGACCCTGAGGATCCTGATTGAACAGAACAAGTGAGTTCTTTGGTCTGAGCAATGCTTACTGGTCATCTCACGTAAGGAATTCAGTGCACATCCCTGAGATGTGTGGGGAACCAGGAGAGCTGTGCCAGAGATGGGATGTTAGCCAAACACCTCTTATGTGGATTTATTTATTTTTTTCTCACTGTCTCTACTGGATTTTAGGCAGGGGATGTAAATCATCCTTAGCTTTGTTTTTTATAGTCACTAGAACAAACTGGATTCTAACAGACCCTGGTGCAGGGTGCAGTTAGAGAGGAGATTGGGACCGTATTTACCCTTATGTGGCATTTCATTCCAACAGAGTTAACAAAACAGCAACTCTGTGAGGGAGGAAATAGCTCTTAGAGTGCTGTGGTTTGTAAATATTTTCCTTTTCTTCCTGTGGTAACATCCTGCCCTGCAATTCCTTTTACTTTCCTGCTTCCAGGATGGTGATTGCCCCCCTGGTAAGTCGTCACGAGAAGCTGTGGTCCAATTTCTGGGGAGCACTGAGCCCTGATGGGTACTATGCCCGCTCAGAAGATTATGTGGATATTGTTCAAAGGCAGAGAGTGTGAGTATGCAAAGAGAGTTGTTCATTGATGTAATCCCTCCAATGTAAAGCTTGCAATCATCAAACTGATATCAAAGAACCAGAGAGCACAAGTGGTTTTGTGTATAGGACAGGAAAAGGAGTCTCTGCTCCCATTTGGAAGCTGCTTTATGTTCTCCCCTGAGCAGAGACAATAATGTACTTGGGGCAGATTTTCTTATGATCACAGTAAGGGTTTGAGAGTGCTGACTGCTGAAATCATCTCATCTTACTCATGTCATGTTTTCCCACCTGGGGATTATAGTTAGTGTGATGCTTAAAATCCTGTAAAGTGCTGTTTAATTTCTGTCAGATAAATCTTTAGGAAGTACCAGGTGATCCTTGAATGGAAGATTCACAAAATAGAACTGTTGATTCATTCATACACTTGAGGGACACTTTTTTATAGGCCATTGTGTGTGCAATAAACACTGGAAATCAGCTTATGCACTTTTGGCTGGTTCAGTTTCTTTAAATTACTGGAAAAAATATGTTGATCTCTCTGGGAAGAGATTCAAGCCATTAATTATGTCCCTAGCAAAAACACACAGTAGCAATTAATTGCTTTCACAGTGGACTAGCATTTGTGCAGCTTAAAAGCTGTGGGCAATATAAGTGATTTTTTCTGGAATGCCAATCTCTTTTGGTATGGTTTCTCCCTACTGTTCTGAGTTGGCTCATTTAGGCAAGCCTGGCTGATGCTGCAGTGCTGTCTGTCATCCTGTCAAGTCCAGCAGTATCTATCTTGGTGCTATTTCAAGTCTCACTTCTCTTCCTCTGTGTTTCAGTGGACTTTGGAATGTTCCCTACATCAGCAGTGTTTACATGGTTAAAGGCAAGGCCCTGCGCTCGGAGCTTGAGCAGGGAGATCTGTTCCACAGTGGCAAGCTGGATGCTGACATGGCTTTCTGCCACAACGTTCGGAATCAGGTCAGTCAAGGAGAGGCTGTCAGGGGAGAGCTGTGTGCCAGGGTGAAGGGTACAGGATTAAGTAGTTTAAGGCATTCAGCTCTGCCAGGGCAGGAACTGGTACTAGTCAGTACAGTGTAGACTTTGGAACAGCATGGGATTTCTGTCTGGCTGTGAAACCATGTGTAGCTATGGACCACTAAATGTGGATAACATTTTTGTTCTTGGTCCTTTTCAGGACTGCTCTAAATGGGATTTGACAGGGTAAGAGGGAAGACCCTAATTTCACAGCTGCTGCTTTCCTCTGCTTCCAGCCCTGGCTGACAGGACACAGAATCACTGTCTCTGCCTGTAACCTTTCAGAGTTGCTCATATCCAGGGTGGAAATAAAACTGAAAGCCCACAGGAGAAAGAATGAATAAATGAACAGCTTGGAGAACGATCCAGTGCTTGGTTTCACGGTGGCTCTCAGAAATATGAGGCCTTTATTATTTCTCTTTGTCCTGCAGGGAGTCTTTATGTACCTGACAAATCAGCATCAATTTGGACACATACTCTCCCTGGAGAATTACCAGACAAGTCACCTCCACAATGACCTCTGGCAAATATTCAGCAATCCTGAGGTGAGATAACCTGCATACTCAGAAGGCCCAGCAATGTGGAAACACTTGATATCAGCTTCACCACTACGGGAAGTCCAGGCTTTGTAATAATGATGTCTTTCAGGTGGGATGAGGAGCACAGGCACACAATTTAAAGAGAACATATTTTTGGGATTCTTAACATATGGATCTTCAAAACCTGTGAAATAGTGCTTGCATGAGTGCCTGGCCTTTTACTACCTCTTTAAGCAGGGGTCTCACAGAAATTACTGGTTTGCTTATCTTCTAATTGCAGGACTGGAGAGAAAAGTACATCCATGAAAACTACACAGCAGCTCTGAAAGGGAAATTGGTAGAAATGGTAAGAAAACATCACTCTTATCCATCAGAACAGGAGATAAGCTCTAGGACAATAGTTTATCATCGTTATTGTAATTCTGAGAAATAAGCAATTGAGCACAGGAAACATGACCTTGAAAGTACTTTTAGAACTAAATCATTCTCCTAGAAGTACATCTCCACTCTCTTAAGTAGAAGTAAGGCACATAAGTCAGAAGACAAATTTCTATCCTCACTATTTTAGTTTCCTTCACCTTACTCGGTCTATACTCAGTTTAGCCTTACTTTTTTTGCCTCAAGCACCTGTCCTTGTTTCTGCTGTTCTCACCTGTCTGCTATCTGCAGCCCTGCCCAGATGTTTACTGGTTCCCCATATTCACTGACACTGCCTGTGATGAGCTGGTGGAAGAAATGGAACATTATGGCCAGTGGTCCACAGGTGACAACACGGTAAGTAAAAGCAAGAGCTCTTTTGAGTTCTGGGCCACACCATTTTCTGTGCATATCTGGTGATAGCAGTGCCTCCTGTGGGAAGGCATTAGATCCTGAATTAAAGCAGAAAAGTAGAGACAATACTTGAATTTTGCTCCTGATTAACTCTGATTTTTCCCCGAGTTCTTTTTTGTGTCCTATGAGGTTCCAGCCTCTTTGATGGTAACATTATTTCCCTTAGGGTTTAATGATGTTTTGAAATGAGCTTTCCATCCTTCAAATTCTGATAAACAAACATAATATTTATTTGTAGTTACCAGGAACAAGTACTTTTCATTCCTGAACTCCAAGGTTCACATCCTTATGAGTATTTCTGTTGAATCTATTTCAGGACAGCAGAATACAAGGAGGATATGAGAATGTCCCTACTATTGACATACACATGAACCAAATTGGCTTTGAAAGAGAATGGTATAAGTTTCTTCTGGACTATATTGCACCTATCACAGAGAAACTGTACCCAGGATACTACACCAAGGTATGTCCACCTTAACAGCAAAACTCGTGGTCAGCTCAGCACCTCCTCCAGCTGCAGCTTTATGATAAGACTGCCAGAATCCTCCAGTAATACACACACTATTTCAATATTTATTACAGAGGAGCTGACCCTGCAGTGTGACATAAGTATGTGCATTAGGAAACACACAATTCCTCAATGACATTCTTCTGCCTCATTTTTGCCTTTCTCCTTTAGCAGTGGGATGCAATTTCAGTGTTACAGCCTGCCCCTGCAGCTCAGGAGCCACAGACCACCATAGCCCTCTAACAGAGTGCACACTGTTCTTCTCTCTCAGACCCAGTTTGAACTGGCCTTTGTGGTTCGCTACAAACCTGACGAGCAGCCATCCCTAATGCCCCACCACGACGCCTCCACCTTCACCATCAACATTGCCTTGAACAGAGTTGGCATTGACTATGAGGTGAGTGTCTGCCAGGGGGTCAGGAGTGCAGCACAGCACCTGGAGCAGCTGAAAACCCTTCCCTGATCCATATCAGGCTCCTTACACTAAGGATTACAATTGGCTTAGGCTAGGAAAGAGATTTCTGAATGCATGACAACACAGGGGGCTCCCCAAGCACCTTGTCACACTTTCAGAAGGAAGGGACCCCTTCCCTGAGGTGCTTTTTCCAAGCTGATGAGTCTCTTGTGTTCCCACCAGGGAGGAGGCTGCCGGTTCCTGCGCTACAACTGCTCCATTCGAGCTCCACGGAAAGGCTGGACCCTCATGCATCCAGGACGCCTGACCCACTACCATGAAGGTCTTCCAACCACCAAGGGAACCCGCTACATCGCAGTGTCCTTTCTTGACCCCTAGAGTTCTGCTTCCCAGGAAGGACCTTTCCCTGGCCCTGCTCACTGCTGACTTTGAGTGTCAACAGGGAATGCTGCTGAGAGTTTCTAAGGCATTGTTCAAATATTTGGATTTGATTTTTGTATGATTTTTAACGTGATTTTTAACTGATATTCTAAGACTCCGCTACTGGAAGATCTCCCTCTCTGATACTGCAGGTAATATCTAGGAATATTGCTGTAGAAGTCCAAAGGAGATTTTGTGCCTTCATTTTTGATTCTGCTCTACATCCACTCTTTCTTGAAAGTGCCATTTACTTGAAGATTCATCAGTGATTGAATTGCTTTAAAAAAATGCTTTTTTGGACCAGAAATCCAGCTTTTTGGAGGCAAGTTACAAGCTGGAAACCTGTTTTCATCCACAGAATTTTTATGGTACTGGGTGTTAGACAATAATTCCTGGACATTATTCCAAATATAAACCAATCAGGGAGCTGACTCCAGGAGTCATAAGAGTTAAGTGTCACACCAAATGAAACTGAGTTGGAAGAGCCTGAAGATCATCTGATTCCTTACCTCTTTGCTGTCTTTGCAAGCAAATCAACAAAGTTCAAAGCAACAGCAGTGGCAACATAGGTGCTTCTGGTTAGCTAAAGGAAGGTCCTCTGATGATGCTTTACCTCTGGGATTGGACTGAAGAGATAAAAGACCCTACCTTCTGTTCCTCCAGCTAAGAGCAACAGACATACCCACACAAATTCAGGCCATGTCAGTATGTAATTTAATCAAGTAGATTAAATTTAAGAAAGGGAAGGCTGGGAACAGCTGCATCAATCAGGAGGGCTTCACTGCAGAATTGTCTCTGTTCTATACCATGTTACGATAGTCAAAACACAGATCAGTCTCTGGATAACAACCCAGAGGTCCCAGTGGTCTTTGGTGGCCTCATTCCTCTTGTCAGAGATTGTTTTAATAATTTTCTTTGATGGGCCATTCACATTAGATGGAAGAGCTGTTCTCTGTCTCTTAGAGGAAATAATTATTCAGTGTTTCTATTATTTGAGATTGAAAACCAAAACACTACGTTGCAGAAACTTCTCCAGTGGGGTCAAGGCTGATAGAAATGGGTGACTGGGAAGTGCTGAGAGATTGTGGTAAACCAGTAGGTGTAAAAATACGTCTAGACTAGACCTGTGGTTAGAAGGGGAAGGGGCAGAAATCTTTTCTGCCTGTGCCTGTGAGATACCTGTTCTGTTTTTCAGACACTATTATGCCAGACTAGTGTGTTTCACAAGCAATAAATTCATAGCATGATTGTCCTTTGGGGAAAAAAAAAAAAAAATTAATCTGCCTTTTAGTTGTCTGTCTCCAGCTTCTCTGCCTGAAAGTCAGGGTAGAGCCCTTCTTCTGGGATGGGTCATTCTAATGGGGGCAGAATAGCTTTAGACATGTTTAGGAGTTCTGGCAGGAGCTGTACACAATTTTGAAATGTGCCTGAGGAAGGGGACATTCAGCTTTCCCCACTTTCCTTCACCTTTTTAGGTCTGTTTCAAAGCCACACACTCTCCATGCCCAGGAGAGAAAAATCCAGGCAGGGGCAATCATTTGAGAAGCAAAACTGTACTAAGCCCTGCGAAATCTAGAACTGTCTGTTATCAAACGAAGGGATTGATAAGCCAGTCGTCGAGATGTCCAAAATGTGTATTACGTATTTATTCAGCAGCAGGGTTGTTTGGGTTTTTTTTTTTGTTGTTATTTTGTTGTGTGTTACCTCGGGCCGGTTCGGAGCTGAGCGTTAACGAGCTGTACGGTTTGAGCGTGGGGAACTCGCATTAAACCCTTTCCCCTCACACGGTCTGTGGCTTCTGTTCCTGAGGCGCGCCCAGGCCGCCGCCGCCCGCCATGACACCCCGGAACTACACCTCCCAGCGTGTCCCGCGCGCGGCGCGCGGCGATGACGTAACGTTCCCGCGCGACGGCGCCGCGGAGTGACATGGCGGCTGTGTGGGAGCGGCGGTGAAGGTGAGCCCCGGGCGGGGCCGGGTTGGGCCGAGGGGACCCGAAGCTGCTCCAGGCCGGACCAGTCTCTCTGAGGGTCGCCTCCGGAGAAGCAGGGATAGGGATAGGGACAGGGACAAGGGCAGGGACGGGTGAGTGTCGGACCCTCTGGGGCAGGGTCCTAAGGGGGGGCGAGGCAGGTAGGAGGAGGGCGCTTCCCGCCCTTTTCTGCCGCCCCGAGGGCTGAGGGAGAGGCGGTGTCCGTCCGGAGCGTCAACCTAGCGCATTCTCTGGGCACCGGGATGGCGGGGAAGCACAGCCCAGAGCATCCCTGGGCATACCGGGATGGCGGGGAGCGGAGCCTGGAGCATTCTCTGGGCACCGGGATGGCGGGGAAGCACAGCCCAGAGCACCCCTGGGGCACACGGGGATGGCGGGGGAGCGGAGCCTGGAGCATTCCCCGGGCACACCGGGATGGCGGGGAAGCACAGCCCAGAGCATCCCTGGGCATACCGGGATGGCGGGGAGCGGAGCCCTTGAGGAGCTCGGTAGCCTGTGTCCCTCATCCGCGGTCACTCTGCCACAGGGGTGGAGACCGGCTGGACTCGGCGCCGCTGAAGGAGCTGCGGGACGGAGTGCGGCCGGGGCGAGGGAGAAGGCAGGGCAAACTGCTGCCATTTGTCTTCGAGAGGGCCTCAAGCTGGCCATGCCTGACTTGTGAAAACGTAACTCATCCTGAAAGTAAGCGGAGGATGGGGAGGAGTGATCACTGCGAGCCTGTTTATTGGAAGGGAGAAAGAGTTTTGACGTTTTTTCTTGATACATGAGTTGTATGAATTGGAACAGTTTCTTTGTGAAGGAAAGAAGATAGTTCTTAAAATGTACATTTATCTAGTTCTTGTAAAGATGCTCAGTTGGATCACAGAATCATGGAACGGTTTGGGTTGGAAGGGACCTTAAAGATTATCCAGTTCCACTCCCTGCTAGAGGCAGGAGCACATTCTGCCAGACCAGGTGGATCAAGTCCTGTCCAACTTGGCCTTGAGCACTTCCAGGGATGGAGTAGCCACAGCTTCACTGTGAAACCTGTACCAGGGCCTCCCCACCCTCACAGGGAAGAATTTTTTCCCAATATCCCATCTAACCCTGCCCTCTGTAAGTGGAAAGCTTTTCCCCCTTGTCCTATCACTACACCCCCTTGGGTAGCTGTTGACACTTGGTGACACTGGTCTTTACTGGATTTTTTCCCTTTAGCGCAATGTCCCTACTGTTCACTCGTTCCAACCCAATAGTTGCAGTGAAGAAGGATAAAAGACACATGGCTGAGGTAAATGCTTCTCCACTTAAACATTTTGTCACTGCAAAGAAGAAAATCAATGGTATCTTTGAACAGTTGGCTGCATACATCAACGAGAGCTCCTCATTCCTAGAAGGTAAGCTGAGTTCTTGAGCTACAAGTGTTTAACAGTGCTCTGCCATGTAAGATTTCCTCCAAAACATGCACCAAACCCCCTCAGTCAGTCAAATGGCACTGCCAAATCTGTGCTTATTTATACATGTGTGTCTGTTTATACAGTCATGTTTGTAAGAGAAACTGAAAATTGTTTTGTTGAATTTGGGTGGAGTTCAGTTTCTTATTTTGAAGATGAGCAATTCATGCATGTTAAGAAACTGAGCTAGTTAGGGAGCTATGGTTGATTTTTATGCTTGGGAGTTTTTTAATTAATTACACAACCCCAAGAGAGTTTTTTTGCCTATAATCCTTTAAATATTCTTGCCTGAACACATCATTGCTACTGACATGTAACGTACGCCAGTAATTGGCTTTAACAGCTTAAGGCACAGACAGATTTTATCTCTAAGGGTGCTGAACTGTTTGCAGTGTTGGCTGTTCTGTTCAAGGCAGTCCCATGAATGGGAACAGTTGAGATACACAAAGGAGTCCAGCTGATAAATGTTACTGTAGAATTGCTTCAGGGTGTCACTGCCTATGTCAGGATCACTCACGTGAACTGTGGGACACAGATAAATGTTCAGTGTTACCGTCACAGAGAGACTGACCCAGATGGCTTCTAGCATTCAGAGACATGATCTATTTTGATTTTAGAAACACACAAGAATGCAGAGCTTGATCCTGTCACCACAGAAGAGCAGGTACTGGAAGTCAAAGGCTACCTGTCAAAAGTCAGTGGTATTAGTGAAGTGTTGGCAAGACGGCATATGAAAGTTGCTTTTTTTGGGAGGTGAGTCAAGTGTTTGTGTTGCCTACACTCCCTGTTCAGTAAAGCATTTGAGTACTGTAGCTGGCAAAAAATACTAATATAAACACCAGCGCTTTAGCTTCTCCTTGTAATGTCCACATCCCTGATACAGGTGCTCTTGTAAATTTGAAACAGATGTTGTATCATGTAAATCTTCAATTTGAACAATTCTTAAAATAGGGAAATAGAAAAGTCTTTTTGCAGGTTGCCTCTGGCACCTAAATTGTTAATGGCTCTGATACAGCTTGGCTTTAGAGAACTTGGTTTTGTAATATGGAAATGAGCACACCTGGCGCATTGGAAACCTGAAACGTTGTCCTTAATCTGACTGCAGGACAAGCAATGGGAAGAGCACTGTGATAAATGCCATGCTGTGGGACAAAGTTCTTCCTTCAGGAATTGGACACACCACCAATTGCTTCTTGCGTGTGGAAGGGACAGATGGACATGAGGCTTTCCTGCTGACAGAAGGCTCAGAGGAAAAGAAGAGTGTTAAGGTACAATTTCCTTAAGCATAAGGTTAAGGATAAGAGCTCTTCAGAAATGTCAGAAAAGGGAAGAAAAAAAATAAGAAATTTCACAGCTAAGAATTGTAATCATTAAAGGAGATGAAGAATGTTAGATGTAGGAAGTAAGGAATGAAGCAGGTTGCAGGATGGGGACTTGTTCATTTTATGAAAGAGATTGATATGTTGCATTTATTAGTGATAGCAGGGAACAATGACTCAGGAAGTTCTGAGCCTTGTATAACTGTTGGAATCACAGACTTGATAATTCCTCAGTAGCATTTCCTGAGAGGAGAAATCTCTCATAAACTCTCGCTAGCAGTTGACCTTTTACTAGGACACTCAAGGTTTTATGTGAAAAACCTTCGAGAGAGAAAATAATTTGAACTTTAGCTTTATCTCTCAAATTGTCTGTGAACAGCCCTGAAGAGAGGTTAATTGTGTTAGTGGGTCTTGGCATACAGGAAATATTGTTTCCATCTTTTTGCAGACAGTAAACCAGCTGGCTCATGCCCTTCATCAAGATGAACATCTGAATGCTGGCAGCCTAGTCAGTGTAATGTGGCCCAATTCCAAATGTTCTCTCTTAAAGGACGACCTGGTGCTGATGGACAGGTGAGAAATAGCTTTCTTTCCTTTCCTGCTTATCACAGACTAATTAGGGAAATGTTTTCAAATATATATTTAACAAACATCAAGGGAATTGATCCTGTTCTAATCTAAGACAGTGACCAAAGTCCCTTGTGTGTTTTTCCTGGTCGTTACTTCCTGTTGGCCTGTTGTTTGTCACCTCAGGGCAGTGTAGCTCAGACATGGGAAATTAATGCTCCGAAAAACTCTTGTTAACTTTTTAAATTCGGTTTTTGCTGTATTCACAGCACAGTAATGTCTCATTTCTCTTTACTGTTAGCCCTGGCATTGATGTAACCACAGAGCTGGACAGCTGGATTGACAAATTCTGTCTCGATGCTGATGTATTTGTCCTGGTGGCAAATTCTGAATCAACGTTGATGCAAACTGTATGTGCAAGTCCACTTGTTCAATGAATTTGGCTAAAGGTTAAAAATATTTGACATATTAATCTAAAGAGGTGTTGTTTCATTTTCTTTAGGAGAAGCAGTTCTTTCACAAGGTGAATGAACGTCTGTCTCGACCCAATATATTTATTTTAAATAACCGTTGGGATGCATCTGCATCTGAACCAGAATATATGGAAGAGGTTTGTGATGTGTTTAAACTACTTCTCTTTGCATGGATATCATGGAGTCTGTTTTGATTCTGGTCCTTGGGGATCAGTACTATGTGTGATTGTTTTACTGGTTGGATTTTTATCACCTTAGCGTGGAGATTAGAGGGAACATAGAATAGTGATCAGGACGTGACTCTTGAAATTTCTGAGCAGGAAATCAAGAGTCTCACAGGGGCCCTTTGAGATTAGATAACTTCAGATAGGGCGTTTGGGTGCCTGGTCTAACCTTTAAGAGATGGATAATGTGGATTTAACATTGTGTGTTTTATCATGGTTATCCCTCAGGTGCGCCGGCAGCACATGGAGCGGTGCACCAGTTTCCTGGTGGATGAGCTGGGTGTGGTGGATCGAGCCCAGGCAGGGGATCGGATTTTCTTTGTGTCTGCAAAAGAAGTGCTGAATGCCAGGATTCAGAGGGCTCAAGGGATGCCAGAAGGAGGTGAGGAAGGCTAGCAGAAACTTACCATTGACTTACAGAGAAGAAAACAGAGAGTATCTTGTTTCAAAAAATGTATGAAACTGGGGAAGGCCAAATTATTAATAAGGCAATCACAACAGAAGGGGTGACTTAGTAGCACTTTTGCACTGCCTTCAGTGTAAAGCAAGAGCATTTCCTGATGTCCAACATCTGATTGCTTTCTCAAAATTTAAGTGGTTGTTTTGTGTGTTCCTTCTCTCAGGTGGAGCATTGGCAGATGGATTTCAAGTAAGAATGCTTGAATTTCAAAGCTTCGAGAGAAGATTTGAGGTGAGCATTACGTGTGCTGGTTGGATTTTACTCCTGAAAGACTGGCACTTTTGGGGACACATTTTGGAAAGCTGTGTTAGTATGGTCTTGCCTGCTGCTAATCTTGGGCTGCCTTTTGTATACAGGAATGTATCTCCCAGTCAGCAGTAAAAACAAAATTTGAGCAGCATACGGTGAGAGCGAAGCAGATCGCGGAAGATGTTCGCCTCATCATGGACTCTGTGCATGTTGCTGCCCAGGAACAGCGGTGAGAGCTGATGCTTGGTGCTTGCATAACTGAAGTTTGTATTCTGGGACAGATGTAAGGGAATGTGAGCATTTGAAAAGCAAAGCAGAATACAGTGTGTTTGAGAGCAGGAAGGACACGTATTGGTGGTCTTGCTTCTAGTGAATTATGGAAGTATTGGGAAAAGGACCGTATTTTTGTCCTGTGCCATGACTGTGTAATGTGTTGCAGATATTTTGTTACAGGGCAGGAAAATCCATCTTATTTCTGGGATTCAAATATATTTGTAGATCAAAAATGTATTTATCTGGCATTTTGATGGACAGGGTTTTTTTTCCACCAGAGTTTACTGTCTGGAAATGCGAGAGGAACGTCAGGATCGCCTAGGTTTTATTGACAAACAGCTGGAGCTCCTTACTCAAGACTACAAGCGGAAAATCAAACAAATCACTGAAGAGGTGGAAAGGCAGGTAAGGAGGAGTCTCTGCAGAAAACTGGATTGTCTGAAATGGCTGCCAGCATGGTGGGGAAAATGTGCAGTGCTGACAAAACTTTGAAGTACTAGAACTGTGGGAGTTACAGATGGGAAGGGGCGAAAAGCTTTCAGAAGCTCTATTTTCTCTCCTGTGCTGTTTCCCTAGGTGTCAAATGCAATGGCAGAAGAAATCAGACGGCTTTCAGTGTTGGTAGATGAATACCAAGCAGACTTCCATCCATCTCAAGTAGTTCTTAAAGTCTACAAGAGTGTAAGTGATGTTTGCTTAAGCAATTTAAGAGACCTTTTATAACTCTGAGTAATTATGCCAGCTCATTGAGATGTTTAACAGTCTTCCAACTAGAATATGAACTAGAGCTTTAGTTTTTTAATAACCTCAGTAATAAATTGATGCACATTATATAGATTGAACAGAACTTTTTTTGAACTAAAGAGTCCATGTGAAATTTTTTTGATTTGCCTTTTCATCCCCTTCACTGAAAAATGGGGGAAGTATGAAATTATGTCAGAACACTGGGCAGACAGATTGTGCCCTCCTGTTCTGGGAGGGTCTTTTTAACTAGTAAGCTCTAGCACCTTCAGCCTGCATCTTAGCCATGTTTATTCTAATCTTAATAACCCTCTCTTTCTTTGTCAGGAGCTGCATAAACACATAGAGGAAGGCCTGGGCCGTAACATGTCAGATCGTTGCTCCAGTGCTATCACAACTTCCCTGCAGACAATGCAGCAAGAAATGATAGGTCAGTTCCACAGGCAATATTGCCCTTTCTCTTCCCTTGAATTGCAGTGCAAAATAACTAGGTGGATGTTCTGGGTTTCTCATGAATTCAATGGCTGATGTGCAGCTGGCTCCATCTTAGCTTCCATCTTGAGGAGTAATGCTGTTGTGTTGAGGACTAATTCTGTGTCTGAACTTGTGCAGTGATTTCCTAATGAATATGTACAGTCACAGTGTAATCCTCATGACAGAGAGGAGCTGTGGCTTTGGAAATTTGGGAGATTCTCACACCAAATCCTAATGAAATAAAAATGACTTGTAACTAGGTGCCTGTCTGAGTATGGGACTAAGGTGCCTAAAGACTTGCAGAACTGGGTTTCAGATTTTGTTTTCCAAGGTTTTGCTAATCTGTAAACTTCACCAGCTACCTGTAAGGATTTTGGAGGGTCTGTGGAAAGATTTCCTTCTGGGTTGGTCTGAAGAACCGAGAATTGAATAATAATTGATGATGTATCTCTTACTTCGCAACATGCTTGGTTTGTGAAATTTAATAGACTGAGTAAACTAACTGTGGAGGATGAAACAAGCCATAAGTACCCTGATATGGAATATGAGACCAGTTAATTCTTGTGAACTCAACAGCAATTTTCTGCATGTTTTTGTTTCCTGTGTAGATGGTTTAAAACCCCTCCTCCCAGTCTCTGTGCGGGGCCAGATGGATATGTTAATTCCTCGGCAGTGCTTCATGCTCAGCTATGATCTGAACTGTGACAAGCTTTGTGCTGACTTCCAGGAGGATATAGAATTCCATTTCTCTCTTGGATGGACGATGCTGGTGAACAGATTTCTGGGACCAAAGAATGGTCGTCGGGCCTTGATGGGCTATAATGACCAGGTAGATTACTTCATTGAGCAGTTGGGGTAGATATTCATTATTTCAGTGGCTGCTGAAGTTCCTTTGGTGGGAAGAGCAGTGGTTCACCTTTTATTCTCTCTTCTGATTTTGTTTTGTCCCTGCTTTTCTAATCAGGTTCAGCGCCCTTTAACACCAGCAAATCCCAGTCTGCCTCCTTTGCCTCAGGGTTCTATGACCCAGGAAGAACTCATGGTGTCCATGGTGACTGGACTGGCCTCTTTAACTTCCCGAACTTCCATGGGGATCATTGTGGTTGGTGGTGTGGTAAGTGTGCACTCTAGGCAGCATTTTTATAACTTAAGTTGGAGCACTTATGTAAAAAGCACTTGCACTACCAAATCCTGTAGATATTTGCTATTCACAGATAGTGACCTATTTTCTCCTTTGATCTTCCATTTGAGTATAGTGAGCTGATTTTGCAATGCTCTGTGCACCATTGTTGGGAGTGAGCATCAGTCTGAGATGATGACTGTGTAATTTCTTTTCCTTTGTGTTTCTTTAGGTCTGGAAGGCCGTGGGTTGGAGATTGATTGCTCTCTCTTTTGGCCTTTACGGGCTGCTCTATGTGTATGAGCGCCTCACCTGGACCACCAAAGCCAAGGAGAGAGCTTTCAAGCGGCAGTTTGTGGAGTATGCTGGGGAGAAACTGCAGCTCATCGTCAGCTACACGGGCTCAAACTGCAGCCACCAAGTCCAGCAGTGAGTTCCCTATATTCCTTATGGAAATTCTGTTGTTTGGGGGTTTTTTTTAATGCTTGTTAAAAATAAAGATAACTAAAATAAAAAATTAAAGATAAATAAAGATTCCTTGTTAAAAATAAAGATAACTTCATGCTGAATTCTAGATTTAAAAAAATGTAATGACACATATTTTAAAATAATATATTTTTATTTTGACTATGTAGTGTTTGGGTGCTGTCAGGCATTAGTCTTAATGTACTTCCATGCCTCAAATCAAAATGCTCTGACATATTCTTATGCAGAAGTGGAAAGATGAGTGTCTGAGTCACAATACCATCATCCCATTCATCAAAAGGATTTATTCCTTGAATGTGCTGCTTGATCTTGCTTTCCATAATATTCAACTCTTCTTGTTTCATAGAGAGCTTGCTGGAACGTTTGCTCATTTGTGTCAGCAAGTGGATGTTACACGGGAGAATCTTGAGCAAGAAATTTCTGCCATGAATAAAAAAATTGAAGTTTTGGATTCACTGCAGAGCAAAGCAAAACTGCTCAGGTGAGATCTGATTATTCCATACAGTTGTTTTTCATGTGATTGCCCCAGGATGTTCATATGAGCTGTAGCTTAGAGTTCATTCTGTCTTCGTCATAGCACTTAATGTGCAGGTGTCAGCTTTTTTCCCTACCAAATAATGTTCCCTTTCACTAGGTACTTTCCTATGGACTATTGACAGTCATTTCAAGCTTCTGTCTCACAAACCACCTTTTTCTTCCTGTTTTTTATTTGTTTGGAATTACAGTTCCTTCCCATTTATGAAAACATACAGTCTTCCACTCCTACAAACTCCTTCAGGCCCTTAAAAAATTACACAAAAAGTCTTGCCTTCACCTTTGTAGGCAGTTGTCTGCAGAGGCTGTTGGGAAGACTTCTTCAAACATTCCTTACCTACACAGTAAGACCAGTGTGAAGTTGTGTCCAAGATCTCTGAACCTCAGAGCTTAGGGACTGACAGCAGGCAAGCATTCTTGACCTGCAAGGAACGGCAGCAGCCTTTTGGAATGAAACTCTGGCACTCCATGTCTTGCTTGTACTTGTTTTTGTTGCACTTCTTTCTGACTGGCTTGAGATGAGCTGTTTCATTCACCTAAAAAAATTTTCTGTCCTTGCAGGAACAAAGCAGGTTGGCTTGACAGCGAGCTCAACATGTTCACACATCAGTACCTGCAGCAAAGCAGATAGTGTGAGAAGAAGAGAAAAACAAGAGTTTTCCTTCAGTCCTCTCTTAATTACTGCAGAGAACATGGTGGGTGATGGAATTCCCTAAAGGGAATGAGCAAGAGCACATCGCTGTGTTTCCAGTTGCTGTGTGAACAGTAGGATTCTGCTTCCCTGTTCTGTGTCCCACATCTAAACACTAGCTGTTAATAACTCTTCTTTTTCCTTGTGAGACCACAGCCTACTTGAGGAGGAGTGTGTGCTTTATACATTTACAGGGGGCTTTTACTGTACTTCATTTTGCTTTAAACAAATTTAAAGCAGTCAAGCAAATGTTTGTCAAGTTGAAAGTTATTCCGACACATCTTTATGGAGTCAATTGTTTTACTTCATAAAGACAAAACTTTTGACTTCTTAGCCCCAGGTTGATGTATGTGTGACAAGCAGCTGTTTGACTAAACACAGATCCCACGCACACAGACCTGATGGTTTCACAAAGCATTTATAGCCCACACAGGCTTGTCTCTGAGGTTAATATTCCATTATTCTAGAACATAACAGAAAATCACAATGTCCCTTCATAGAAAGGTTTATTGCTCTCAGGATGCTTAAACCTGTGAACAAAACCCAGTTCTCTTCTGGAGCAAGAGGGACTAAGATTTTGCTTTGGTAAGCTTAGTGAATTTGGAGTTAGTTTCTTCCTCCTAAGAGCTCTTTAATAACACAGTCCTGCCCATTTCTTGTCATGGACAAATAGTTTGCAAGGACAGAACTAGTTCCTGTGAAGGAGCTAATTTGGAATAATTTGTCAGTTTGTTGAGGAGGAAAACCAGGAAAGAGAAGCCAGTTGGCAGAATGTAAAGCACTGCACTATGAGCTCAGTTGATGAATGTGGGTTTTCTTTGGAAAAGCACAGCTGTGTTTCTGGAAGCAGGCCTGTGGAATTCCATTACCACTATTTGGCCACAAGAACAGCATGTGGATTTCACGCTGTAAGAGATGTTGCTTCATGTAGAGTTCCCACAGGATGTTACAGTCCAGGCAGCAATAGGATTTGATATGTTTCTCTTCTGTTAAAAGTACCAGAACATGCTGGCAAGTACAGCTCCTCTGGGGTGGGGGAGTCATGGTCTTGTAGGTCATGCCAGGTCAGGAATGGCTTAAAGCAACTTGTTGTTTTTTTTTCAATACATTCTTTATTTGCAAATACATGAAATAAATTGTTGAGTTTTGCCCTGATGCATTTGGAGTATAATATTTGGTAACTGTAAGGACTTGAGTCTCTTCCTGTTGGAATTGATAGAGAAGAAATTATTGCTGATTTTAGAAACCTGAGTAGGATTAAGTTCCTCTATTACAAGCTTCTTTTCCTCTTTGTGGGTCAATATTTTGCCATGTGTTGGTTATAATCTTTCTGTTGCCTACAAAATGTCTGAGGAATCCAGGATCAGATCCTGTAGTTCTGAGGTTAGTGACAACCTAAATTTCTTCAACATCACACACAGAATATGGGCTATCTCTGATCAGGTCCCAGCTAAATTCGTAACTACTGAGCAGTGAGGTGTTTTTCTTATTGACAAAGAGACTTTTCCCTTGGAAATGGCTTTAGGAGTTCTCCTTCATGCTCAGGTGTGAATATATGCACCTGTGATAAGTCCCATGTTTCTCATATCAGGGAAGTTTCAGAAAGAAGCTGCCTGATACTTGAGGGAGTAAAAATAGTGAAATGTCAGTAACTACTTCTTAGGTAAGGCGATTCTGAGATTTGCAGAAAGACTTGAAGTGTCTTGATTATTGTGTAGGAGCTGGTGGTGAGGCTCTTTCATCCCTGGAATGCAGAAAGGAAACAAACCTTTCCCTTCCAGTAGAGTGCTTTGACTCCAACTCAAACTGAAAAGCTGTTTATATCAGAAAGTTTTTTGACCTTGACTGGGTTCCTCAGGCATCCACCAGGATGGGAATATAGATTTACAAGAAAGAAATTCAATTCCTTGCTTCTGGAAGTGTGTACTCTGAGCTTGTGCTAAAGTATATCGGAGTAAGTGGAATCACCTAGTCTTACTCTACTGTAGGTCTGGTTGAAAAAATTTGAATCTTTAGTCTCTCAAGATGTCACATACACAGTTACAATAAGCTATGTTCTGTTCTATTCAGTTGAAATCTTAAGTGCATCCCTAATACACAAGGATATTGTCAATTCCAGGTCAAGGCAGAGGATGATGTACTACTGCTCAGCAGCTCATGACTACTTGAAATGCTGACCTTGCTTTTGAAGAGGTAGTGTTAGCATCTCCTCAGTGGGCCCGTAGGGGAAATCTGATAAATGAGTTGATCTTTACGCCAGTGTCTTATCTGTGAAGGGAAAAGAGATTGGTGGGTTCTTAGAACCCGGTGTCTTGCTTCTGTGTGTGTGTCTGACTCTGCTCAGGCCGGGCTGCTGTCAGCATTCTCACTGCAGAGCTGAAGCCTAACCTACAGAACGGGGGAAAGAACCACTTGAACTTTTTCAGAAGCAAAGCTGCTAACATGTGTGGGTGTAGCCCTTGTCCTGGAAGCCCAAGTGATCAAGTATCAAACTTTTAACAGACAGGCCTATAAGCTGGATTTGTCTGAAACAAATTACAGCTGTACTTCTTTAATTGAGAGTGGTGGAAGAATGAACGCTAGCATGAGGAGTTTGTTCTCTTCTGATTTTCATGAAGAATGCTAAACTATTCCTTAAAACAGGTAATTCCAAAAACAGTCTTCCCCAAACTCCCATTAAAGAAGGTCAGCTAAATGCACTTTTATCTTATTGCTGCTACTTACTTTTCCTGTTGCATTATGTTGATGGAGCTCTTTGAAATACTCTTACCAGTGAGGTTTCTCTCTGCTGTATTTAAGGTGATAAATTTGCATGAGTTAGTCCTGTAACAGTGCTGTAAACAGTGGAAACCAAAATAAAAATGAATTGGAAAAACATTTCTCCTGATGTGTCCTGCATGTTGTGATACAGTGTAAGTTTATCAGCTTACATCAGTGTGTATAGCTTTGCTGCTTTGTGATACTGAATTGCATGTTTGACAATTCTTTCAAAACTATTTCTGTGTTCCTACTTTGAAAATTGACAAGGAAACCAGTGATACCAAATTGTTGGGATAGAAAATTTTAGTTGTACTGAAATTGTGGTATTGAATCAATGATTTCTGGAGAACATTGTAGGAAATAATAGTGAGGATTCAGTTTCAGCGGCCTGCGAGTGTGGTAGATCAGTACCCTCAGCTGTTAAATTACACCGGGCGGGTTAGAAAAGGGCAGATTTCCCGTGCCAAGTTTTCCAAATAAACAGTTTCCTTCGGTCTGTGGGGTTGCTGGGGGTACACCCCTTCCGCTACGGAGCGTTGGGGCGGGCTCCCGCCGCCAGGGCCGGCTCCGGAGCGGCTCCCCCGCCTCCTCCCGGCCGGGCGGGCCCCGCGCAGGCCGGAGCCGCGGGGTGAGACTGCCGCTAGAACGGGACCGGCCGGGGGAATCCCGGCGGGAGCGGCCCGGGCATCCCCCGCTGGGCCTGGGCATCCCCCGGCTCGGGCCCGGCTCTCCCGGCTCGGGCCAGGCTCCCCGGCTCGGGCCCGGCTCCCCGGCTCGGGCCCGGCTCCCCCGCTCGGGCCCGGCTCCCCGGCTCGGGCCCCGCTCCGCAGCCGTGAGGGCGGTGCAGGTGGGCCGGGAAACGCCGCAGGGCCTGGCGGGACTCGCGGGCTCCCCACACGGAGAGAGGGGAGGGTTCACCGTTCTCTGCCGGCTGCCTCTTCTCCTCTTGGAAAAGAAAGGGGAATTTTGCATTTCTCGGGCTCTCCCCCCTTCCTCGTGACCTTGGGAGGCCGAAGCAGCGCGTCTGTGGGTGTTGAACAACTTCCTCGCGGGGAGGGAGCTCTCAGCTCCCGAGACAGCCATTGTTTATTTCTAACTGCGGGAGGCGAAGCTCCTTATCACAAAGGTTTCAAATTAGAGCAGTTTCACAAGCTTGAGCCGCGGGGTTGGGCATGAAGGACTTGTAGATTGTGCCAAGAGTGGACCTCATCTGGTAAAACCCTTCCAGAAAGTCCCTCGACTTATGTTATTTTCAGAGTATTTGCTTTCTGATGAGCAATGATGAGAGGATGCTCATCAAAGCTATTAGCTTTGTCCTGTGAAGGCTGTGAGAACTGCTCATAAAATTTGGTTTATTTTAAAAAAATGTTTTTTTCAAGTTGTCTCAGATTTAGTGCCTCAACACTGCTATTTCTATTTTCATTTTCTCTCCCTTATTTTTTGTAAGAAAGAGATGTTGTAGTTGATTGTTAGCACTGCTCCCACTGCTGTTGTACCGCATGTGCATTTGATTCCTCGTGTCCAGTCGCCAGGGTAGCAGACACAAAAACAAATCAGATGAGATTTGCAGTAGTTTTTGGGGATCCTTGAGAACAAAAGGTCCCAGAGAAGCACATTGTTTTCTTGAGAACATAATTTATCAGTCTAGTCAAAAGCAGTGTGGGAGTTGAGGTTTTTTTATTTAAAAATCCACTTTCTGCAAATTTAGAGGAGCTCGTGATATTGTAAAGATGTTAAACAGTGTGACAACCTTTCAGTCAAACTAGGCTTTATTTATTTATCCATTTCACCTCTCTCTTTTAATAAAAGGGCATCCCTTTGTGGGATTTAATTTAATTAATTTGTGGGGTTGGAATTGCCAGAACCTGTAGTCCTGGGTCATAGCTGAGCCTTTTGGAGCCTTCCTGCCCAGGGAACATGGAAGACAGCTTTGACTCTGTATTTCTTTTGGATGGAGCAGATGCATTCATATTAATTAGTTATATTTTGAACTTATGAGCATTCTGGTGTTGCCACAATATAAATTTCATTGCTTCAAAGGAACATTACAGCAGAATTACATAAGTATGTCCTAAATAACAGCCTCTAAACCAAATGTCTTTTATTTAGCTTTTTGATGTGAATTTTCATGTTTGCTGTTTCCTCTGTCAGAGTTTCTTTCCTCTGTTAAGTCAGCTCCCAGTTTCTGAGTGTAAGATATTTGACAGTATATCCAAGGGGAGAGAAGCATCTAGTGGTGCTGGTTCTGAGCATAAGGAGCTTTGAGACTGGCTCATTTCTCAGGAGCAGGAATCAACATTTCAACAGCTGTAAGTATTTTTTAGGAAAACTCCCCTGAAAGTGGTTTCACCTGCGTCTGCTTCTTCACTTAATGTAGTGAATTTATATAGTTCACTCTTACTCTGGCTTTACCTTAAATTTTTTTTGTAGGATGGACTTAGAGCTCCTGAAGAGGCTGCGCCAGGTCAACCAGGACCTTCTACAAAGGCTGAAAATGAAGCAGGAAGAGATCAGAAAGAGAATTCCCAGCAAGCAACTCCTTCCAGCATCTCTTCATAGCAGTACAGCTGCTGACAGATGTGTCCCCTTGCCCAGGAGAGTGGTATGTGTGGTGTCTGTGCTAGAAATTCGGGGAAGAAAAGGGGATTCTGTGACAGCAGCTCTGCCTGTGGTGTGGTCACAAGAGACATATGGATGTGAAAGAGCTCTTAGAAGGAGTATGGAGTCTGTTAAAAAAGTAGCTGCCCTTTGGATATTGTTTGTTCTGTGGTCTCAGTCTGTTCTTCTGGCAAAGGGTTTGGAGATCAGTTCCTGCCTAAGAAAGGCAAGTTTCTTCTTGTAAGATAGGAGTGAACACTGTGGAACAAGGGCTGAAAGTTCATTGGTTCACAAATTTGAGGAAATCTGTGTTTAGCTGGAAGTGGATCTCTTTCTTACACTCTCCAGAACATAAGGATTTTTCTTTTTCCCCCACAGGAATTTAAAGGAGTGAACAGACTAGAATGAGAGGTTGATTTAGTGAGAGAAATGTTACTAAAAGTATTTGTAGTCTGACTGGTGCTATGTGTTAAGAGAGTCTCTGTCCTTACAGAAGGAAAATCAGGTTGATGCAGTAAAGTCTGCAGCTGATCCTGGAATAATGGTGATTGTGGAACCCAGAGCTGGCTCCAGTTCATCTCTTAAACACACCAGCAGGGACAGAGGGCTACAGCAACAGCAAACAAGGACACAGGAAGGAGCAGGTTTTGATTCCAGCTTTCCTGGGAAAGAGAAGAATGTTACACCAGTGCCTACAATCGTTATGTGTGGCAGAGAAATCTCCAGAGTAGATGGGGATGGCTGTGCTCAAGGAAGACCAGAGAAAGAATCCTCCTTCCTGGGACCTGGAGAGAACAGAGAACAGTCTGCTCTGCCACATGGTTCCCATGAGAAGACTCATCCAGGGCCATCACTGAGCAGAGAGCAAAATAAAGAGAGCAGTGAGCAGCACGTGGTCATCGGAGAGCCCCATGTCCCTACATCAGTCCTGCTGACATCTCAGTCCAGAGAGTTGAAGGTAAATGTTAAACCAATGCTTTGCTTTTTTTCTTTCCTAAGTCAACAGAATGATGGGGAGGAAGGGCCAGGAGAATGTTACCTGCCCTATTCCCACTGTGTAAATTGGAAGTTGGGGTCAGAACTGTTCTCAGCTATAGCAGCCAGGGGCTGTTGGCAGTTTGTTCAGGCTTTGTTTCCTTAACCAGTGAACTGAAAGACCAGAAATCCGTAACATTTCACTTTGAAGTTCCTGTCTTTTGCATGTGTTATCCACGTGCTGAGGGAGAACAGGCAGGTGCAGTGCTGCTGTTCCACAGTTTGCCTCCTTAGGCATGAAGGGCAGGCCCTGGTTCTGATCATCCTCCAAGGCAGAACAGGTTGCCTCATCTTTGGGGATGTGTGTTACAGCTCATCATTTTGTTTAAACCACTAAAAATTCCTGCCTTACTTGGGCAAGTCCCTGCCTCCTCTTTCTCTTTTGTTTATTGACAAGACAAAGGGCTGCTGAGCAAATTACTGGTAGAGGCATAGATAGAATCCAGTTTCAAACTAAGGCACAGCTGTCCTATCTGAACAGCTGCCACTTGTCCCCTCAGCTGTACCTCTGAATGTCCTGTCAGGTGATTAGGAAGTCACAATTTATGAATTGTTTTCTTTCAGAAGGAAGCTTCTCATGTGACTTCACAGCCTGACCCTGAAGAAGATACCATAAGTGTCAGCAGCTGCTCTGCCCATCCTTTCCTGGGCTATGACTGGATTGCAGGTGAATCCTAACTCTGAGGCAAAAGTGTGATGTGGTTCTATTAAAAGTTAAAACACCGTTCATGACCCCTTTGAGGTGTGATGGAACTGCTGTCCTAGGGCCAATGGAGCAAGTCCCAGTAAAGGGACAGCTTTGTTTGAGGCCCCTCTCCAGACTAGAGGTGACCTGTGCTCACCTGGAGTGGTGGAGTGGCAGTGGTATGGGAATCCAGGCAGCAAATGGCAAAGGTGAGGTCAGAAGGGATACCAAATACCTGGAATGAATAAATGCCATAAGGGACCCAAACCACACAGTAAACCTCTGGTTTGAGGTGATGTTCTGCCCTTCTCATTATCATTATTTTGTTTTGACTGTGTCTTGTGAGTCTTGCTTTGATACTTTCCCAAATTTTGTAAATCACTGAACTTTCCTCTATCCTTGGTGTTCTCAGGGCTCCTTGATATAAAGTCTTCAGTCACAGAAGAATCTGAGCAATACTTCACTGAGCTGCAGGAGTTCAGACAGTCCAACAGAGAAAGCTGTGTTCATCAGCAGGACCTGGAGTAAGGGGGAATGAGGAAGGGCTGAAGCAGCAATTTTCAATCCCTCAGTAATCCCTGTGGTAATGAGAACCATAGTCTGATTGGAGCAGGACACTGCAAACTTAGCTTTGAGGGTCTTTATTTACCCTCCCAGTCATGTGTGCTTGGAAAAGGCAGTGCTGTTCAGAGGGCCAGCCCCTCTGTCACTAACTGGTTTTCTTGTGTGTTTCTTTAGGCCCAAGGCTCTGGATTGCACAGGTCCTGAACAGGAACTGGATTTAATAACTGGTTCTCATAAGTGTAAGATCATATTTCTTCCTACTGCAATTTCTGTGAATAAACAACTTAGCTGTCTTTACCTGTCATCCTGAGAGAGCACCACATCATGTAAGACCAGCAAGAATGTGTTGTTTTCAGCTGCAGCTTTCCAACTAGATTCAACTTCCTATTCCAAAGATACTTGAGTCTTCTAGGGATCCTCTCTCAATGGCATTTTAACTTGTCAGGGTTTCTTGTAATTGGCTAATGCTTTGTTCCTAAATTGAAGAGGTTGAAGTTTTGGTTTTGCTTTTTAGGAACTTACTTGGGGACAGGAAATATGTAAGATATTTCAGGAAAAGCAGCTCTTTTTATAGAATGCAGGTGTAGCACTGTGATAGAGCACAGCTTTTTTGGCTGGGTTCAGGCACCTCGTGACAAACAAGAACTACGCTGAAGGTTTGTTGCTCCGTGCAGGTGTTTACTGTTACCGGTTAAACCAGCGCCTCTTCACCATCCCTGTGGATTCAGAATCTGCCTGCCATGTGTGTAAGATGCCACGTACCCACCAGCCCTCAGGGACACTGGAAGAGCCAACCCATGTCAGGTAAATAAGAATTACTGCTTTGTAAGAGGCACAGCTCAAGGAAACAGTAGGGAAGAAAAAGCTGATCAGGTGAAGGAGAAAAGAGCATCACAACAGGTCTGTAGAACAGAAGTTCTGCTCTTTCCAAGGCAGAGATCTCTTGCTTAAAGACTCCTTACTGATCTTCTCTATAAGCATGAACAGTCTTGAAATCAATGACAAATACATGTTTTGTCTGAATTTGGTCCTGAATCTGAATGTACATGTAAAGTGTCTCCTGTCCTAATCCAAAATGGTTCACTTTGGGGCTAGACCCTTGGTTTCTGAGTGGGAGGGCATGCAGATTCCCTGTGCCATGGCAGAGGTGTAGGCAGTTCCTTCCCTTGTGTGGTTCCAGGGTCAGCATTCCCAGGTCTGCCCTCTTGCCAGCCTACAAGTACAAAGCCCATCGCAGGAGGAGCTTTGAGCCGGCCGATGATCTAGCGCTGCCTTCGGTAAGTCGCTGTCTTCCTGTTGATGGCACTGCCCCAGCTGGTCCTTGCTTCATAGCAAGAAAGAAAGAGAATCTGGGACTCATTCTCTTGGCAGAGCTTCCACTAGAATTCTTGATATGCATGGGTGAGATACCCAGAACATCCTTTGGTGTGCTCTGGGTTCATGCCTTTGTGTGAGGGACATAAAGTGTATATGATATTTCCAGTGCTTTACACTGCACAAAAGAAAATTCTATGTGGAGCTGTATCCTTTTGGGACAGATATGCCTGACTTGTTTCAGGCATTGGCCTCTCAACATGATGAAGCACAGCTAAGAGTGCCTGTGTTTGTTTCCACAGATGTTAAGGAGTCTGAAAGGCAAGTGTCTATGAAGTGTTCACAAAATTAGTAGTGGCAAGGGTGGATTTAAAACTGCTGTTGTATTGCTGATCCTGTATTCCAGCCAGTAGTCAGCGCTGCAAGCAGTATTGCTAATCTAACCTAGCCCAGGCCTAGAGATTTCCAGGGAAGAGGTGGGAGGAAGCTTGATTTTGAGGTTTAGGGAACTGGATGAGTCAGCTGAGACAAGTTCAGAGGGGTCAGATACTTGAGTTCACGAAGTGAAAAGATCAGTTTAGAAAGCTGGAAGAGGGGACAGCTGTGTAGTTCTCATTTATTTGAGATTTCATTTATTTAAAAATGTAAACATTTCAAAAGTTTTATTTAAAATAATAGATTAATTACTCACTTAAACCTCCCTCTGCAAAAAGTTAGTTCTAAATAATAACAGGCCACAATAGATTAAAAAGGGTAAAACATTCCCATCTATTTTCACAGCATTGCTTGGCTGGCTGGGAAAATATGGTCCCTTCCAGCAACGCCCTGCTCAGCAGTTTGGATCTGCGAGCCTCACTGGAAGAGAAGCCTTCTCCCTGTCCTGTGGTAAGCACAGCCTCCAGAGTCCCAGGAGATGCTGGGAATTCACAGATGGAAACTGTGGCCCTGTCTCTAAAGGGTGTGATGATTATTGAGGGCTGAGCAAATGAAAATGCCTGGAGGAGTGTCTCCTTTACACTGCTGGGAAATGTTTTCCTTCTGCTGATTGGTGTGTGCAGAGACAAAAGAGCAAATGGAGCTGAGTTACAGGCAAAAGCCTGTTCAGCTCACCAGTCTTCATCAAAATGGGAAAAGTCACTTTGGCATTCTTTGATTAATATCCTCTTTATTTGGATTCCAGGGCTCATTGTCCAGGGTGTCAGGAGAAGCCAGAACTGACAAGTTTCTACACCTGCCTCGCTTGGCACACCCGAGGTTTAGCAGAGCAAACCAGGACCAAAGACAGCAGCTCTCAGTTCAGAGCCCATTCCCTCAACACTCTGGACCACTGACTTGATTGCCTTGGGAAAGGGATGGGCACAGCACATGGAAACAGCTGAGAAACAAAGATATTTGGATAAAAATAAATCTTTGGATGGATTTTCCCCGGTTTTCATAGTCATGCAGTGAGCAGCCAATATACAGATCTGAGTTTGTACAGTCCACTGTGTTCACTTTGCATTTTTTGCCTTTTACAGCTACTTCTGAGCAGCTGCCTGAGCTGTCCCAGCTAGGGCTGGATAAAGTCGTGTCCAGGATCAGTAGTGCATCTCCCACCTCAACTGAGTAACCAGCAGTGTAGCATTAACTCTGAATTAATGGTGAGGAATTGGCCTGTGAAGGTCCTGGCTCAGTGCAGTGACACAAATATGTTTATTTCCAAATATTTGAAACATAACACACAATTTTCTAGTGCCTTAAACTTGAGTTCTTCAATAATTTGTAAAAATTTTTAAAGTCCAGTTTATTCTCAGTGCAATGTGTGTAGCTACAGAGTGTGTTACTTCAGAGTAACTTGGAATGTGAAAAAACACCTTAAAGTAAAATGAGATTTTATTCATCAATGAGCTAGATAATGCCTTAAAATCTTTGCAAATTTTGCTTGCCTCTATTTTTCCAAGTTTCCTGGAGATAAACCAAAAAAGCATTTTAGAATTTTTAAATTGTACCAAACTAAACTACTTCATATAGAATGTGATTTGTTTGAACTTTATAGACCAATCTTATTTTTCTTGTCTGGAAACAATAAAACTGATGTTTTGTTTTACTTTGAATTTTCTGAAACAGAAATTCCTGCCTCAAATGTATTTTGGGGAGCTAACTTGAGAGAATGAATTTAGTTTGTGCAGCATTTCCAGGGAGAATCAGGAGAGGGTGGTGTGGGGCGGGTTTTGGGGTTGTGGGTTTGGAACACTGAAATGTTCTGATGATTTCCTAAGCCTCAAAATAATACAAATATTGGACTTGATTGTGTAGGCACAGAACTATGGGATAGCTTGTCTGCTCTCCCTGGAGGTAGGCTTGACCTGGATTTATGTTTTTTCCCCATTTCTAGCACTTAGGAACGTGCTGGTTTAATTTGGGAAGCTGTGTATCCTGTGAATGGCTGGCTCTGGGTGTGCTCATCTCAGTTCTTTTCTGCCTGATGTTTTGGTAGTCAAGCTGGTGGTTTAGTTCCCCTTCCTGATTATTACATGTATATAACACTGATTCATGAGATGGGAAATGCAGCTTTGCTTAATGAGGCAAATGAGATGCAGTAAATTACGTATTTGTGATTGATTTGAACAGAGCAATGTAGTTCAGCTGTTAAAATACAGCTCCCACCTCCTTCTCAGAACCAGTGTCAGATGGCCTTTAGTGTTTGTTTGCCTTCTCTTGAGATCATTTTCGTGGTGTCTCAGGTTCAGGTGTTTCTTGCTGTCAGTACATTATAAGAATTAATATCAAGAGTTTTGAATTAATGTAGTGCTGATTTATGTGTTCTGTTTTGTTATGAGCACATCAAGCAGTGACTCTCCCCAGAACTCCCAGGTGAAACAGCTGCATGTGGCTTGAACTTGCTTTTTGAATCATTTGCAAACTTTGATTTTGGGGCTTTCATCTCTTTGGAACTTGTGTTTTCAAAGTCCATAAAAATTTGCTTGCAGAATGTCTCAAATTTGAAAACACAAGAGAAGTTCTTCCCCTTCTCTTTGGAGTCAAGCCCCTCAATTGCACCAGCTCCCTGGATAATGGCAGACCAAAACTAAGGACTTGGTTTTCTCCCTTCCATTGGTTTCTGCAGAGCAAGACTGCCAGGAAGAAGAAAAACACCCTAAATTTTTATGGCTGAGACGCTCAATTAGTCAAAGAAAAGAAGTTTTACAGTCTTTGGAAAAACCTACATCCTGAAAATCTTCCCCTTTGATTCTTTCACAAAAATTATTTGATATTTCCCAAGTTTCTTTTGTTCATGTTCACACAGGGAAGTTCATCTGGCTTCTGTTGTTAAGCTTTAAAGCTTTAAAACTCAGCTTTTAGGTGAGGAGAGCCAGAGTATCAAGAAGGGATACAAGCTATATACATATATATATATATATGTATATATATATATATATATATCTACAAGCTATAATGAGCTACCCAAAATGTCTGTGACACTATGGGGAACTAATGAGTCCCACTTCTGTGTTTTAACCACCTGGCCAGTCTTCCCCAAACTTTTTTTATTTTCTATTTGGGATTAAAATGTATAGAATGGGAGCTCTTGGTGCTTTTTCAAACTGCTTTACCAAGAGCTTTTTCTATGGAGAATGACCATGTGTAAGTGTAGCACCCTTCCAGAAGCTGCAGTCAGAATTACTGAAAGTACAGACATGGTGTGATCTCTCATCTAAGGTCATTTCTCTCTCTCCCTCTCCCTCTCTTTCTCTCCCAGCCTGTGGGCATAGTAATTCTGTGATATGGTTTTGGTTTCTTTCATGGAAGCCTTGTCTTTCTTGAGAGAACTGAGTTCTGTGTCAGCTCTTCTCATTTTTCAGTCTGACTCAAAATCTACTTTAGTTTTGATGCTACTATGGGGGCAGTAAAAGACATTTTATACAGATTTTTTTTGTTGTTAGATTAGTTATTTTATCCCTTTATGCAAGGCAGTACTATTACTTGAGATAATGAAAACAAAGGTATAAGATTTTTTATCCAAGTAAAATCTTTCTAAATGACATGTAGAAGTGTAAGTGGAACTTAAGACAGGTTATCTTTATTATTAATGTGCTAACCTCTTTTTTTCCTGAAGGTAGCCAATTTTAAGCCATTGCTACATTTTAACAAGTGTGCAACAAGAGCTTTAAACCATCTTCATTGTTGATCACAGTGGACAAATACACCAAGGTAAATTTCTGAATTAAGACAGCTCTCAGATCATGTTCTCAAGAGCACCTGCAGTGTATTTAAGCCATTAAAGTGATGTAATTAAATAGATTGACAAATATTTAATACTAAGAATGAGCAGTGTATGTGCCAGCAAATAAATACCAGTACCAGAGTGGCACAGAGGGACAGAATTTTGCCAATCTCTGGCATAAATGAGGTTGTATTTCTTCTTTCATGTAGGATTTCAAACACTGTGTCAGCTACAGGCAGTTCAAACCCTGATGGGTGTGTGATGTATCTCAGTGAGATCCCAGTGCTGCTCTCCCTCCTGTCGGTCCTCTGGGCTGTGGAAAGATTTACTGAGAAGTTCAGTGTTTGGCTTTTCTTACAATGCCTAAAATCAGCAGGATCCTGCATGCTGTGTTGTCATCACAGTGTCACCATCCATCCCCAGAACAGCTCTTTGATGGCTAAAACGCCTAAATAGATCAAGAAAGGCTGCAAGATTAATTCTTGGCATTCTTCCTCTCAATTTCTTGTTTTTCTTCTTTTAAACCTGCGATTCTTTGCACTTTTCATTGCAGGAAATGCCTTAATTTCCCTTCTCTTTTAGTTTGTACCCCAAGGTATGTGGTGTGTATCTCAGCCAGCCCTGCTTTTGCTACTCCTGGGGCTCCTCAGGAAGTTTCAAGCTCTGGCATTGTTTCATCTGGGTAATGAGCAAGAATTTGGTGGTTTTTTTGTCAGCACACTGCTGACAAAATGCTCTTGATGTTGTTTCACCAGTCCTACAAGTATGATCCAGAGCCAGGTGATTTATAGGGATCCTTGGAGCACACAGAATGCCAGATGGAAAGTGCCAAAGATGCACACAGAACATAAAGCAGGTACAATTTCTGTGTGTTTAGTAAATTAGTATAACTGACAAGAATCCCCAATTAGAGGCACAGGTCATGAAGTAACTCCTCCCTGGTTCTACCCTTTCTGAAACCCTCCACCCTCTTAGACAGAAACTAAATTTTGTTTATGAAAATGTTTCTCAGAAAGCTGGTTTCAACCTTGGCTCCCAGAGAGTCAAACCTTGAATGTCCAGGGCTTGGAGCCACCAGGGAATTTATTTTGTCTTTTTGTGTAATAGGGTGGGTAAAATGCTAACTACAAACACAGTAACAGGCTACAGAGCTACAAATATATATTTAAAGAATACAGAGAATATATAAAGGCAAAAATCTATTTGGCATCATTCTGAATAGCAGCACTGACAGACACTGAAATACAGATTTTAGACAAGGTATTTTAATATGTATCCTTTTAAATTTCATGGTCTTTTTCATCTGTCTGACAGAAGTTTAGAGATGACACTTGTCATTTTTTCTTCCCTCACACAGCTAGATGTATATTAATTAGCTGAACATACGTATTCAAAAGCAGAAGAAACCATGGTAAAAGTACAACATGAGACTAAAATCAGCTACCTCAGAATTAGAGAAGGTCATGAGTAGTTTTGCTTGTGCACATGTGTAGCAATGCTCCTTCTGCAGTGTTCCATGGCCAGGCTCTCAGAGCACAGTGAGCAGACTTTGCTGAAGGGATGTTTTGGGATGTGGTGGAGACTTTCCCTTGAGGCTTAGTTGGGTCTCTGCATTCTCTTGCTCCAGGTATCAAGTGGCATTTGAACAACCCCTGACTTACAGGAGGTTTTCTGAATTGGTTAAACTAGAAAATGCCAAGAAATCTTGTCTGAGAGCATCACTACCTTTAACACCTAAAGCAAAAAGTGTTCCAAATATACATGTAATAAATAAACATTATAAATAATAACAGCATGCTCACAGGGGCTTCCTCTATTTTCCTGACAGATGCAAGAACAGAGAATAAGGGGTTGATTGTTTGCTTCTATTTGTTCTGTGGGGTTTTTTTTCATATTAATATAGGAGATTATTTTCTAGGAAATGGAGCCACCATGTAGAGAACAGCAGCGTGGGTTTGTTATAAAATGGGGGTGCTCCTTCCAGTCACTGAAAGGACTTCTTTTGGAAAGCCCCTTTTGTTGTATTTGAAATCAAAACACACAAAGTCTGAAAAACTGCATTCACTTGGAAATGCATGCAGGCTGGGATGTTCCTGTGGAATAAACTCTTCACCCTCTTTATTAATGTTGCTTTTATTACACACTTCCAATAACATTTTGTCTTGTAACAGCCTTTCCGAAAAGCCAGCAGCAACAATAAGCATTTTCCACTTCCTATCCTTTTAAATATCTAATGCAATCAAGAAAGAATTTAAGAAGTTCAGGGAAGACTGGCAGATGGGAAGCCCAGTTTCACTTTGGATGCATTTTTCTTCTGAGGAGCACCCTGGAGCCTTCCCTCAGTGAGTGCCATCAGTAACTTATCCCTTTACTCAAGTCATCTTGTTCCATGGATCTTTGTAGAATTTAATGGCATTGCTGTCTCAGACAAATCTGAATTAAGTTATCCGATGGATTTTAAAAATATTGACACCATTCATTAAAAAGGAACTGATATACATGTATATAAAAAATGCTCAGTACGCTTGTTTCAATCTTGCTTCCTCTGGAAAACAGGCCAGAAAACTCTCCCTGGTGCCAGTTCTGGGAAAAAAGTCTTTTACACTGAGATTTTTGCACTCACATAAGTGATTGTTGCATCAGATACTCTGACTTCAGCAGTGTAACTTAAACCTTCCAGGCTCTCTATGATGTTGGTGCCTGTCCTTTTGCTAGAAAAACTTGGATAGGGGCTGATAAGAGGAAAAAAAAGCAAAACACAGAGGGGAGGGAAAGAATACAAACAGATCTCATCAATTGTCCTGACTACTGTCATTTGAAACTGCATTAATAAATTGGGAGAATTGCCTAATGGAATATCACTACAGAAGATTAAGGTGTGTTCTAGCCCATTATTTAATTAAGAAAATCATGAATGCAACAATCTGGCATTGAAATTCTTCATTGTCTTTAGAAATATAAGGCACAGCTTCCCCAAGAGATTTTGTAGCTAGAAGAGTTGAGGAAGTGAGCAGTGCCCTGGCAGAGTGAGGAGAGGAGATTCATTGTGTGTCACACACAGTGTGCAGTGTGCTGAAAATGCCTGGGGTTTATGTGGTGGAGTTTTGGAGAAATCAATGGAGGCAGTTAAAATCGTCCCAGCTGAGAGCTGAAGGTGTTTACACAGGGTCCCTGTGGAATGCTCATCTTTGGTGCTTGGTTGTGGTGGCAGTGATGTAGCTGTGGGTCTTTAGTAAAATCATCATTTATCTGATTTTCAGTATTTTCTCGTTTCTTTTGTTGTTAATGATAAGGGTGAGAAGCAAAGAAAAAACAACCCAGAGGTGTGAGAATTCAAATTGTCATTATTTTCCTGTATACCTCAGAGGGTTTTCAAGGCACTTTGCCCTTTTGAAGTGGCTAACCTTCACTTTTGACAATACTTCTAGGGCAGATAAGGAGGCTTCATGGCATCTTCAACCAACTGAAATATTTCCAGGCATCAGAACAAAAACCAGAGTAACAAATGGAAGTGAGTGAAACGATGAGCAGAAGTCTTCAGGATGATTGTCACCAACAGGAATTAGTTTCTCTTGGGATTGGAGGAAAGGGAAGTTTTCTCAAGGGGAAAGTCTTCAGTATGTTGGTGTTTTAAGTGGCAACGTGTAAAGCCTAAAACTTAGAGGAGTCATTGTGGTTGATTGTGAGTCTTCACCCACTCATCCAAACAGGAGTAAAATGAGTGTACTGAAAGAATGTTTCTTACTGGGAACTTCCTTGAGGCTTGACTGCAGCTCTCGAAAAATTGACAGCTGTATGGGGCAGGGCTTGGACTTGTGCCTGTCCAAGGCTTTGGGGTGGTGAAGTGCTGAGGGCAGCCCAGATGAGTCAGGAGCCTGCACAGCCAGCCCTGTGCCGTGGGACACAACCTTGCTTCTCACACCCCACTCTCAGAGCTGACAGCACCGGGGCTGGACACCGAGGCACTTTTGTTTTGTTCTATTTTTACTTTTCTCTTTTGGGGCAGACCCCCTCCCCCCTCCTTCTAAATTGTTTTCTCAACTCAGTTGAATCTCAAAGCCTGTCTCCTGCTTGTCTTGAACAGCTGGAATGTCTCTGGGCTGAATGAACAGGCAAGGAGCATGACTTGGTGGGACCCTGGAAGGGTCTCAGCCTCCGGAAGGAACAACCTGCCCGTCTCACCTGCGATGCTGGGAGCCAGAGACATTTAACAGCACCTCAGATGGCTGCCTGCAGCCTGCCCCTGGCACTGGGGCTCCTGCTGCTCCTCCAGGACATCCACACAGCCCCACAGGTAAGGCAGGGGGACACCAGGGTCCTGCAGCAGGATGCAGGAGCTTGGTGAGGTCTGGGCTGCAGAGCCATCCTGCCCTTCAGCTGGGTGTCCACAGAAGCAGGGTTTGTGCAACACAGGGGGAAAAGGGTGAGAAGAGCTCTCAGGAGATAAAGCAGAGCAGCCAGGAGAGTTTGCCCTCTGTGGGATCTTTACAGGCAGGAGTGTGGGATGTGAGCTGTGATGTGCATCCTGTTGGCACTGCTGGAGCTGCTGCAGCTCCAGGACAGCACAGCTGGGGAGTGAGGGAAGGTTTGAGGTTGCTGGGGGTTTATTTTTGCCTGTGTGCTCAGTGACAGGCACATTGCTTGCAGAACTTGGTTCAGAGCTGCTGCTGATGCAAATCAGGAGGGGCAAGTTGAAAGGTGTAGAGGCTAAACAATAATAGACCTTTCCCTTTACACCCCTCACCCTGCTGACACCGACTTCCTCATGGATCCACTACTAATTCTGAATCAAAAATCACTTTAAATAGGCACAGCCCACTGGCTGCACTCAGCTGATGCAGTAGATGCACACCAGCTCCCTGCTCTGATCCTATCAGCTCTTGTGGGTTTGCTCTCACCCCCTGACTGAGACCTGTCCCCTCCTCCTGGGGATCACATGGCAGTGAGCCCGCAGCACCTGGCATCAATCCAGGTGATTTCCTTGACTGATGCTTTAAAATACACATTAAAAAAAAAAAGAAAAAAGGTCAGGCACAGAGAGGCTGCAGTGGTAAAGTCAAGCAGGTGAGTATTTGCATGGAGTGTTGGACTGGAAATGAGGATATTCCTTTACAGTAGAAATACAAATATATATTAGCATAAGACACCTGTCTGTACTCAGTAACTGAAAAATCCAGCACATCACTTGGGCTGCCAGATTTTTTTTTTTTACAAGACACTGACTCCAGTTAAATCTTTGATAGTAACCAAATTCTGTATCCTCTTAACAGACATTTGAAAAAGACCCTCCTGCTTCTTTTGGTAAGAGTAGGAGTTTGCTCTTGTGTCTTTAGTTGTAAATTCCCCTCCCTCATTGCAAGTTTGCTTTACTTTCCTCAGGTTATCTGTCCTGCCACTGTCTCCTTCCTGATGTGCAGAGGGATGAGTGATCTGTGGGAGTGGAGTCTGTAATCTTTGCTCACCAGAGGAATGTTTGGGAGGGCATTCAGATAAACTTGTCCAGTGTGCTGAAGGCAGACAGCTTTAGCAGGAAAGCCAAACAAAAAGATGATGCTTTTTGACATCAGTTTTGATGGTTTGTTCACAAAATGAATGGGGCAGAGAGAAAATTAGGTTTTGTGATACTCATTGTCAATATTCAGACTCACTGTAAAGTGATCAGTTACCTGGAATATAAATAATAAATGCACAGACACTGCTGGCATAAGCAGCTGCCTTTGCTCTGTCCTGCACTGCCTCTCTCACAGCAATACTTTTACTGCAGTACAAGTGATGCTGTCTCATGTGAGCAAGTCACTGCTTCCTGGTCACATTTTTAAACCATATTCCATCATACCTCAGTCCACAATTTAAGTTTTGTTTCTTTTTATAGCCAGAAAACTCTCACTTGTTGATAATGTCTTTATATCAAGCAAATGAAGCTTGACTACCTGAAGCTGTAGATTATCAGCTTTCTCTGTGCTGTCAGAATTTGGATAGAAGCTTGACAGACAGTTAACTGTTTTGCTGCAGTATTAGTCAGTTCTAGAATAGCCACTGCTGGTAGATTATTTTTTTTTTACGGTAATATGCTTTCTTCCTGACTTACAGCTCATTTGTAGCAAGCCAATTTCTTAGTCTGCCTCACAATCACTTTTTCTCTATGAGTTCAAAAAACCATAAATAAATGAGTCAAGCCTTGTCCTGACTGAATTGCAGAGTAGCCCACTGAATTCAGCACCACCTTTACAACTGCCATTATTTAAACTGGAATAGCAAACAGTTTTGCAGAAATAAGGAAAGTGAGAAGAGCTATAAAAAGCTTATTTTCTGAAACAAATTCACTCAAGCAAGTGTTGAAAACCCCAAATACTTCTGATCTATATGTTTGCTTTATTTAATTGGTCCTTGATCTGCAGTGCATTCAGAAAATAAAATAAAATAAAATAGTTGACTTGCTGAAATCTCAAAACCAGTGCCTCCCTCTGCATCTGCCACAGAGCAGTGCAAGCAGGAGAGGAATTGTCATCTTTCCTTACACAAGATGCATTCCACCTCCTGCTAAATCCAAAACTTTTATTTGAAGAGAAAGAGAGAGGAATAAAGACCTTCTGTCCACCACAGCCTTGCTCCAGTACGTGTGTGACCTTCCTTGAATGTTAAAGGGATTTTTAATAATACACATTAACAAACAGAAGTCGTAATGGCAAGAGCAGCTGCTATTGCAATAAAACTGGTATTTCTTCACTGAGCCCTTAGAGAATGCTGGGGACAAACCTTCCTGCTGAGTTGAGAGCAGAACTTTGCCTCATTGTGCTGCTGTTGAAGGAGTCAGACTGCTTCAGAACTGGAGGGAAAAAGAAGCCAAGGATGGGGGCAAGGTGACTGATGCTGAGCATTGATATGAAGGTTATTTATCACTGAAAGGATCTACACTAATTTTTATGCTCCTGAAACACCTCTACTGAACAGATCACAGGCATTTTGCTTCTGGGTTAGAAGCAGTGGGGTCTTCAGAAGGCTTTTTCTCAGTCACAGACATTCTGCTGTGATTTGTTAAAATTCCTCTCCCAGCAGAGCACCTTGGGTTTGGCTCAGTAAGAGCTCAGGTGGCTACAAAGCTTTGACAGCAGCATTTGTGGGGGAGCCATGGATGACCTGGATAAGGCAGGTGGCTGCAGTGCAGAGCTGCCCTCCCGTGGAAAGGGGGAAAATAAGGTTGAGTACTCTCTCATATGAATATCTGCATAATTTATTTAGTTTGTAGGCCTAGTTCATGCAGTGATTTATCACTGCACTGCCATCAGGTCAAATTCATAATCACAATGTGCACTGCTGGAACCAGGAGCAGAATCTAATACTAAACTCCTGATTTTCATATTCTTGGCAAGGTAAATTTTTTAAAAGCTGTTCTCTCACATTTTTACACAGACACTATTCTTTTATTTAAACCCCAAAACAGACAATTAAATAAACTGGAACCTTATATGCTGCATAAGTAATTCAATAATAATTTGTACTCTTATTTAAAGTTCAGCTTCATTTCAGCCAGAGTTGGTTGCCCAAGAGAACCAGGAAGAAAAAATTGGGTATTTGAGGTTCTTCTGTTCATTTCCTCCTTGACTGAAAGTTCCTGTTTTCCTGATGGGAGTTAAATAATTTTGTTTTGTGTATATTAAACAGGAGAGCAGGCTGTGAAATGAGTTAGGCAGTGAGATTCTGCACAGTGCACAGAGGGAACAGCAAGCAGTGTTTCAAAGACCAGTGGGAAATTCATCAGCAGAAAATGAGATGTAGAGTTTCTGAAATATTTACCTGCTCCACCAGTATCATGTGGGAAAATCTCTGGGGAATCTGTTTATCAATTCTTTACCTAAAAAAAAACCCAACAAATCACTGTTCATATCTTGTTGTAAATACTGAAAATGAAATTCAGATAACAACATTTTTAGGGGATTCTTAAGGGAGATGCCAAATTCAAAAATCAGATTTTCTCATCAGAACACTTGTAGCACTGTAATTTCCCAGAGCATGTAGTGGCCCAGCCATAATAAAACTAATTATGTGCTTCTTGTTACAAGCTGTAGCTGAGTCTCATTTTGTAAGCTAAAATCGAAACTATTCTGTGGTGGGGTTTTTTTTATTTAACTAAATAAATATTGGTTATGTAGTGGTGAAAGGTTATTTCTGAAAACCTTCACTCACAACAGAAGTGGGATCAGTTATTTGAATAAGGGCTTCATTGTGGGAGTATTTGCAGCATTCTTTTCAAGGCAAAAACTTCTTGTAGGATTTGTCCCTGAATAATAAGTAAAATAATTTATTGGTTTATAATAATTTTAGGTTTTTAAATTCAGTGTGACTGCATAACTAACAGAAAACTTGTATGCTGCAAACAGGAACGACCTCTGTGGATTACACCAAATCTATGTGGATTTAAATGATGCTGAATGTGGTATCACCTCTTACTCCAGTGCACACAGAGCTGGAAATCTGTTACAGATGTTGGGGATTTTATTCCTTTCCCTAAAAAAACCCTTAGCTCCAAATAACATGAAATCATTTGAGGACAGTATTTTTTATCCTTTTATTTTTTTTTTTTTTTAATTTGCTAACTGCAAATAAAGGAAATACAGACAATAATTTAGTTGCTTTGGGGATACTTGGATTTTCAGAAAAGCTGTGGGCTTTTCCTTACCATCTGCAGCTGCCATTGCTTGAGGCAGGCATTGGGATCTGCCCTAGTACAGAATTAGTTGTTTTCTAATTGTGTCTTTTGTCCCTTTCAATTTCCAGACATCATTAACCCCACCTCATTCCTGTGACACACAAGAGAATTGGTTCTATGATGAAACTTCACAAAACTGCTGTTTCCAGTGTCCCTCAGGTATGTTTAGAATTCAGTCCAACTTGCATGGAGCCCTTCTCACAGAGACCCTGTGTGTCTGCAGGGTTGTGTTTTGTCCCTGAAGAAAAGGGCATGAATTTTCTTCATGAAAAGATTCATGAATCACTGACTAATGTGGTTCCAGTTGTGAATCTCTTCTCCACTCTTCTGCTCCTGTGCAGTCTGCATGCAAACCAGATCATGTGATAGAATTTATATGGGATTTTATCACTTCACTTGACACTGATTTAGCCAGGTCAAAGAATCCATTTCAAACTTGCCCCCGGGGGTGAATTAGAAAAGTGAAATTTGCCTAAATGAGTTTCTTCTCAGAGATAAATAAATATGAAATGAAGGTATGGAAAATCTGACATCATTCTCGTAGTCACAGCAGTTTGGAAAGTGTCTCAGGTGAGGAACAGGCCCTGGTCAGGGGATCATTGAGCTGTGTTGGAAGCTGGGTGAGACTCAGAGGGACCTTGGTGGGACAGGAGTTGTGGAAATGTCTGAAACTGCCCCACTGGCCAAAACCCCCTCAGTGGGGTGGGTATTTTGTGGAACTTCACCACCATCTGTATCTTCTTGCAGAAATCTTTTATTTTGTTTTTCTTAAAGGAAATTCCTGAGCTGTATTTGTGCTCTGATGATACAGAGGGCTGTAGTGTTTGATTGCCAGCATTTACATCCAGTTCCATCAGGATTCCCACTGGGATATCCTGTGCTGCTGGCCACACCACAGTCCTTCAGCTGTTCAGGTGTAAATCAGAGCAAGGGATGGAGAAAATGGTCCAATAAAAGGAAATAATGGGTGGGGATGTGACTTTGACAGTCTCAAGAAAAGCTCTTTTCTCCTTCAAAACCATGATTTGCCAAAGCTCCTGGCATGAGAGATGTCACAGTGAGGTTGGGTGAGAAGCAGAAATCTGATTTACATCAGGCTCTAATGAGCCACAGGATCCATCAGTTCCCCTTTGCTGATTCTTTATCACTAAATCCTCATGGCAGTCCTGGACTCCTCCACTGTAAAAGTTGTTAAGAATCTTTTCCACCTTTATCCTCCACTACCCCTTCAAGCAATAACCTGCTCATATCTAACACTAACTCAGCTGCTCACTGCAAAGAAAGAGGAGTTTTTCTAAAAGTCCTTTTAATTAAAGGAAGGAAACTTGAAACCCATTTCCCCAGGAACTTAATAATGGCAGGACAATGGCCCTCATGGAGACTTGGCTGACTTTTCTGGCAGCACATGACTTGCCATCTGCCCATTCCACAGCAGTCCATTCCAGCTGGGATTATGTCCCTGCACCTTAGCACTTGAATGGGAAAGGCAAAAATGTCCTAGAGAAAGCAAATGACAAAGAGAAGACTGTGGTAATGCTAACAAGCAGACAAGAACATTTCAGGATGGTTTTCTGCCCATTTTGGATTGGTATTTTGTATATTTTGCTTTTTTTTCCTCCAGGCTATGTTAAAAAGAAAGCATGTCCTCAGGATCCAGCTGAAGACTGCATGACATGTGGACCTGATCAATATTTGAACAATGTGTCCCCAAAGCCACGATGTGATGCCTGTGTGTCATGCTCAAAAGGTTTCCTTTTCCCCACACATACCTCACAGTTATATTCTGTCACTGTATATTATATTTACACTTAATTTTTATTTTATTCATTTAGAATTTCCACAGCAAAATTATCCATCCTTGGTTACTGAGTTAAACAGCAGAATGTTACCTTGCACTTCATCCATGTTACTTCTTGTGTTTCCTGGGACTACCTAAAAATTCTCCTCCTCCAATGCTATCCCAGTCTGGTTTCTGCTTTCTGCCCATTTACAAGGTGTTATCTACAGGCTTCTCTAATTATTCATGACCTCAATTACCATCATATGGCTTTAAACCGAAAGAGGGCAGGTTTAGATTAGATACCAGGAGGAAATAGTTCCCCTGTGAGGGTGTGAGGCCCTGGCACAGAGAAGCTGTGGCTGCCCCAACCCTGGAAGTGTCCAAGTCCAGGTTGGACAGGGCTTGGAGCAGCCTGGGACAGTGAGAGGTGTCCCTGCCCATGGAGGGGGTGGGATGAGATCAGTGCTAAACTCATCTTCAACCCAAACCACTCTGAGGTGATCATGAGGAGGAGCAGCACCTTTTTCTTCTTCCTGAGCCTTAGACCTGGTGTCGCTCAGCTTTGGCCCCACTTCACCCTTCCCTTGCAAGGTGATCCTTTGTTCCTTGCCCACAGACACGGACCTTGTGGAGAAGCAGCCCTGCTCCTTCAACTCCAGCCGCACGTGCGAGTGCCGGCCCGGCCTGTTCTGCAGGATGATAGTCGAGAACACCTGCACTCGCTGCCAGCTCCACTCTGCTTGCAGGCCTGGCTTTGGAGTCAAAATCAGGGGTAGGAACTCCTGCCTGCCCAGATAACCTTTCATGTCCTGGCCACAGGCCTGGTGTGTTTTATTTGGACGGTTCTCGGTTGTTATTTTTATTCAGGCACCTCAACAAATGATGTCACTTGTGAAGAGTGCCCTCCTGGGACCTTCTCTGATCAAAACTCCAGCACAGACATCTGCAAACCCCACACCAAGTGAGTCTGTGCTTCTTTAATGGGAGTGACAAATTAACTGAAATTAATAAAGGATGAAACAGAGTATGTCACTTCTGGTGCAAAGTGTACAAATTCATCTCAGAAGCACAGGAATCACTTTGGGTTCATGTGCAGAGGTTAGAAGGCCTCAGCTCTGGGCTGGAGGAACAAGGGAAGGAAGGAATCCTGCTTGTCTCATTTTTAGTTTACTAAGTACAGTGGAATTGCACACCTGTGTGAGCAGCAGCTCTGCATCCAGGCCAAGAGTTACTGCCACAAGGATGAGAAGAATAATGACTTTTACAGCAAAAGCAATAACTGCAGTTGGTACAAAAATGACCAAGGGGATGTTTGTCACAGGGAAAACACTTGTACCTTGTACCTCAGCAGTGATACCTGTTCCTTTTCACTCCCAGCTGTGCCAAGTTGAACAAAGCAACGCTAAGGAAAGGAAATGCCACACATGATCAGGTTTGCCTGGACCAGCTGCCCACTTACCTCACCCCGAGCACTTTGTCTATGAGATCCAGCAATGAAACAAATAACTTTGACCTGAGGATGTTTAAGGAGAACCTGGTGACCTCTGCTAGTGGTGACCTTCTAAGTGTCACAACTGAAAATCCCAGTTCGACCCCTGAGGAGAAAGCCCAGGCTGGCACTTCTCCCACCTCAGCCAAGGGGGAGATGACAACAGGAGGTAACAAAGACACAGCATTTTCTCTCTAGCACTTTTTATTTGAAAGTATCTTTGGCAAACACAATTTTTATGTGGGAACTTCCTGCAAATCCCCTCTGACTTGTGAAATGATGTCTGTTCAAACACATGGATGTACCCAGGGCTTCCCCTCTGCCTTTTCTCTGTGCTCCCTCTCTGTGCTGTAGGTGTGGTGCTGTGGGCAGTGGTTCTCTCTGTGGCACTGCTTCTTGGGGGCATGCTGATATTTTGGAAGTGGAAGGTTTGCAAGAAGAGGATCCTCGTCCTCAGAAGAAAGTGTGAGTTTTTCAAGCTGTAACAGGTGATGTGCTGGTTGATCTGCCAAACAGCAGGTGGGAAACTCAAATGTGGGGATATTTGTGGAGGTCATTGGGGAAGAGAATGTTCTCTACAGGCCAGATAAGGGTTTAGGGCAAGCTGCTCATGCAGGATCTTGGAGAACATGAGAGATGGAGGCAGCTGGGAATTTCTGGAGGGAAGCAGGTGGGAGACCCACAGGTGGGGAAAGGGAAAGTTCATTCTCTAAGCACAGACACTTGTATTAAATGATACCTGAAGTGTTGTGTGAGTAGTTTTTGGTTCTGGGAACAGGACTGGGCTTTGAGCATAAGAGGAAGGGTGATTTTTACTGCCACTGACTCCCCATAGCTTTGCCTAGAGTTCCATGTGGGGTGTGCCTGCAAAACCACATTCCCTCTTTTATAGGAGGCAGGATGTGCACGCTGTAGGTTGGTTGTAGATCTGTGGGTGTGGTGAAGCTGTTGGAGCCCTCAGGCTCCATGGTGAGTTTGACTAAATGAAAGATTTCTTTTAGCAGCACATCTGGACTCGGTCATTGCTCACAAATACACGCTCAAATCTCAAGGTGAGTGACTGGTGGGCCAGCAGTGCCATCCCTCTGTCTGAAGAGTAAGTGGATAGCTGAACGTGGGATTTTATTTTATAGAGTTTTAATTTAAAAAGTGGAAGTTTCTCATGTCACACCTGTGTCCCTGCTGCCATGCAAGAGGCCTGTCCTGCTCCTCCTGAGCAGGCAGGGGACACACTGGATGTGTCCAGGTGCCACCAGATGGCACTTTGCTCCCATGGCAGGTGATGTGTCAGTGCTGGGAAATGCCTGACTGATTTCAGGGCACTCAAACATCGGAGAAACATGTTCAGAAAAAATCCTGTCCAGATCCCACAAAGTGCAAACATTTTACCCATTTAGCTGATCCCTTCTCAGCAATTCCACTGCCACTGACAGATCTGTTCTCTGTTGTGTCAGATTGTAATCACCACACAGCAGAGCTTTTTATATTCATTCATTCAGGAATACATTTTAAAGCCTCTTGTGTGCAGCCCAATTTTCTCAAAAAGGAATTTTTTCTCCCTCATTTGCCTTGCACAATAGAAACTGTTACTGTGCAGCATCACAGAGCTGTTGCTCTGAAAATAAAGATGATTGCACATCAGGGTGAAATTAGACAGTAGGTCTGAGCCCATCCACCTTCATGGTGCTGCAGAATGTTGTACACTCCCTCCTCCTCACCTCTCTTCTTTGCCCAGTGTTCCCTGGGATCATTAATGCAACTACCCATAAAATCCCACCCCCTTAATAATCATCTGACCAAATGATGAACTGACCTAATTTGTTAATCCAGTAGAAAGTTATTAACAATTCTTTTCCTTTTTTTTTCCTTTTTAATAAGCTTGTCTTGTGCTTTTCTAGGCAGTTTCATCAGTTCATTTTTTTCATAAGATGAATACTAGTTGTGGTGTGGGGACAGTGATGCAGAAGGGGACAGAAAGGTCTCACAGTCTTGGAGCAACCTGTCGCTGCTTCACCTCAGGAGTGTCATTTCAGTGTGCCCTGAGTTTTAAGGAAAGCATCATGCATGTGGAGTGGTTTAGGAAGCACATTGCTAGCTGATCTTTCAGAGCATATATCAACATCCTTGGGATTGTATGAGCTTTCTTCTGATAATGTTTTTGCTTTCCACTGCAGGGTCGGATCTCGTGAACAAATGTGCAGTAAGTGTGAACAATATTCCAAACCAGATTGCTTTCCATGCCAAAGTAAATGTTCTTTTCAAATGTCCAAGAAGTGCCAGCCTTTCAGTTTGGACTTCCCTCTACAATATGTAATCATTTAGGTCGGATGAGGTGTATTAGGACCTGTTATCTTCATATTTTGGGCTGATAAAATACACACATCTGTGCTGTTAAATAATGGGATGCCGCCAATCTTGCTTGTGAGGGGATTTGGTTTGGTGTTCAGCCATTCCTGGTGCATTCCATGGGACAAGATCTGAAATCACAGGATGAACATGCCTCTTCTTCCTTCTGGGAGAACTTTATGTGTGTGAGTCCCATTTGATCTCACTGCTCCAGTCACACAGATGGGATTTGTGCTTTTCTTCTCTCATTCTCCACATCCCCTTCCCTCTGCAGGGTTTGGCATGGCTGTGATATGGGTACACAGTGGGTTTGGTTTGTCATTCCTTCAGGACAAGCTCCTGGTGTCACAGGACAGTTTGCAGACGAGCAGGACAGACATCAGTTAGTGTGGCAACAACAGAAAGCAGTTCCTCAGCAGATGAAATGCTCACAGCTCGGTTTGATTTCCCCTCTGTCAGTGAAATTACAGCAACTTTCATTCTCTAAATCTTCTCAGTTCATTAGGCTTGTTAACTTTAAATGTCCAGATCTGCTAAACCACTCTTTAGACTGTTATTTTTTGTTGTTTTTAAATGAGTTTGCTTTTAAATGTTGTGCATCTACACACACACAAGATACTGCTTTTTCCAGTTACTCTGGTTGCAATCAGCTGTCATCATTTCAGTGTGTAATTGTTAATTCCTGAATTGTGAGGAGCTTCAATTCTTGTCTCTGTAGAGTCAGACCATGAGCAAGGGTTATAAAATCCAAATTTCAGATTTTTTTTTCTTTCCCAGCCTTGTGGAAACAGAAGATCAGAACCACCAGAAAATTGTGATTTAGGACCTTTAGCCTCTCTCAGATTTGATTCCTCTTTTAAAGAGCTGCTTGTAATTAATTCTTCATGTATTAGGTCATCTGAGCTTGTTTCTTCTACCTGATGTTCTGCTGAGGCAATTGCATTTTGAAGTTAAATCAGTTTGGCCTCTTGCTTGTTCTATTCTTCTTTAGGAGCATGACAGGTCTTTGCAAAATTCAAGAGGTAGCTAAAACATATTTTCTTTAGTGGAAAGGAGGTACATTCCTGAAAATGTGATTAGAAATCTGTGAATTCAGCTTAGAAACAGTATTTTGAAATATGGTTTTAAGTGATGCAGGAGCCTGGTTTGAAGTTCCCATACCTGTTAGATACTTTGGAACGTTTCACTCCCTGGGACAGTGGTGCTGGGAAGTACATTCTGTTATCCTGACTGCCACAGGAGGATTCTGTGGACCTGTTGCAGTGTCCACAGTGTTTTTACACTCACCCCACTTCTGCTCTCCTGTTTGTATTGGCAGAAGATCGTACTGACCACTGACAGTGGGCCAGAAGAGGAGGAGTTAATTGACAGAGCCCTTCCTTTGGAAACCAACAATAACTTGGTGTCCAGCACAGAAAAAGCACAAAGTCCTCACTGGGGTGTGACTGATGTGACACCAAGCAGTGGGAATGCCCCAGATTACCCTGTGGATTCTCGAGTCAGAGACCACACAAATAACAGAATTGGTGAGTCTTGGTTTTGTTTTGTTTTTTTTCCTTTTGTCATCTTCTTTTTTCAAATTTTCAAACATGGCACATAGTATCATTCCAAGATTACTGTTAAACTTCAAAGTGTCCAGATCTCCTCACAAAGATTGTGCTGAATCTCCAGATCTTTGACACAGAAATACCTATTCATCTGAATATAATGCTTTCTTTTTTTTTTCATGTTTATCTTAGTCACTATGAATTTGACAGAAGATTCCTTTCTTCCTCCTTTTCATTCTAGAAGATGTAAATTTTACAGAAGAAATCTGATTGTGTCTGCTGGAAGATGATGCTGTAATACTGAATGAGAATTGTACTTAGCTATCATTTTCTTCTCTGGTTTCATAATAATGAAATGTGTTCCTGTAAAGTCTTTGACCATGGCACAGGGTGGGAGATAAAGTCAGGCAAGGAGCTCATTCACAGGGGGAGAATTGTTACCTGAGACACCATCTGAGACATTCTGGCACTGCTTCCAAACCCAATTCTGAGGTTATTTGAAGGTATTATTTTACATATTACAAAAACTGACCTTTCCTTACTAAACACCCTTTCTGTTTTTACTGTGAGTGATGGATTGGGATGAATGTGATTATTTAATTTACCATATCCAAATATCTCCAAGCAATTAACCTACAGTGTCTGAAGTGCAGCATCCTCCTGAATTAAGAGCAGTGGTGCAAGCCATTGAAAAGGCCTTATTTACCTTTCTGGGAAGGACTAAAGACAACAAGTTGGACCCAAGATTCAGAAAATTTTGTAGTTTATTCTGAGCTAGAAAGAAACTAATTTCTTTGCAGGTCCTAAGACCCCAGAACTTCTGTACAGTGCTGATCTTTACCCAAAGGTTTCTTTTACATCCTGTTGTTTCTTGAAACAGCAGGAACATAAACCTTGGATTCTTTATATCTAGATCCCAATTAGTTGTTTCTTCTTACAGACTCTCGTGAATGTCTTCCGCCTTTTCCACTTTGTCTTTTCCTGTATTCACACCTTTAGCTCAGTGGCTTAATCCCATGGAAGCTCAATCGATTTGATCTGAAATGCCCAGAGTCCTGATAAAAATGTTGCATGAAAAAGCCATTTCTGGGGCAGCAGTGACTGTTCACCATGCTCAGCACTATTTCTTTCCTTCCTCAGAAAAACTCTACATCATGAAGGCCGACACTGTTATCGTGGGGTCTGTTTCAGAAGTGCCCAGTGGCAAGAACTGTGCTGTCAGAGGATGTGAAAATAACCTCGATGCCCAGGAAAGCATGGAAGAGGAACTGGAAATGCATTACCCAGAGCAGGAAACAGAGTCTTTTCCAGGGAATGATGTAATGGTTCCCGTGGAAGAGGAAGGAAAGGAATTTCACCACCCCACCACTGCCACTGAGAAGTGACAAGCCAGAGGAGGTGTGGGAAGATCCAGAATCATCCAGTGTGACACTAAGGCTGAATTTATGGCAAGGGAGATAAACCCACTGTTCCTTAGACTATTGGGAAACTCCTGGAAAACACTGAAACACATTCAAACCAGGAGAGCTAGAAGCTATTTCATCTAACAAATGAGAGCATCATCCAAACTGTTTGCCTTCAAGCTGACATCAAATATTTCTATTTCCCTCTCCCCTGGTATCACACTGAACACAAGTTTGAATCAAAGCTGCATAATTTAGAGGACATCTGGATGTCAGCTGAAGTTTCACAGCTTGTTTTCTCAGTGTGGAGGAATGGATTGAAATCTGTGTCTGGTTACTTCTATTAGCTGTGAAAATTCTGGCCAGGATTCTCAGTCAAGCTCGAGACTCAGCCATGTCTCTTATGTTGTTTCTATTCCAATATTTCCAATTTTGTCATTTATTTTGCAATATCTGGTATTTTCTCAAGGCTTCAAATAGGCTTTTGATTGAAAACAAGAATAATCTGTGTTTTCCTTAGCATAAACATAGCTCTCAAGTTTGTGGACTTCATATTTCTTGAGGAATTAGGATCAAAAGGTGCCACACAAGCTCTGAAAATAGAAGGCAAATAAAATTAATTGTACTTTATGCCATTCTTTCTAGGTTTTGAAGTCTGATTCTTATTTTTTTGACTACATCAGATCATGAGTAAGTGGATGTAAACAGCCTCTTCTGATGGAAGAACATTTGGCTTTTGGATGAACCATGGGTTAAGCCAAATGTGGAGTCTGTAAAAAGAGAAATGAAGAAATTATTTTTCTACTGAAAAAGAGACACAGCAGTTAATTCTTATAACATTGTTAATATCTACTTGTTTTAGAATTGTTCATAACTGTCAGGGTGACACTGATTTGCATATCCTTCAAAAACAAACCTGTTTGGTGGCCAACTGGCACTTGTTATGCTATTTTTAAATCTTTTGTGCTGTTTGTTCAATGTAATAGTGCTGACTGTACTTTTACACAGGACAATGGAAAATGAGCAATGTGACAAAGTGTTTCTTAATAATCAAAAAAAAAAGGAACCACAAAACCCATTACTTGCTTTGCAGCTTTGTACCTTTGTACCTTTGTACTGTGCAGCTGCAGTGACTTCTGTCTTAGAGCTCACACAAGGGCATAAAAACATAAAAACACCTTCTTGGGCCAGCCTGGAGCTTGAGCCCCACATTTCATCTCTGACAGTCACAGAAAGGGATTTGTTTGGAAGACCATGACTGCTGTTTGCACTCATCATAGTTGTGCAGTTGCAGCTGGCATTGGATTAATTGACTCAGCCTTTATTATTCTCTGATATCACCATTAGTTTTTCGTGTCTCTTTTGAATTTCCAAGTACAATCTGCCTCCATAAGCACCTGTGGCAAAAGAGTACAGATATCATGCACTGTGTAAAGGACTTTTAGCAGTTTTAAAACTGGCCTCTTTATTTCAGTGAATGTCATTTATTCTTACAGAAGTCAGTGAGTTGCTTTTTATTTTTTCTTTTCCAACCAAGTTGCTTTTGTGATTGATTGTATCTCAGCTTTGATTGAACTAAGCCTCAAAGATGAGTTCCCATCTTTTCATATTAGTATTCATGTTAGTATTACTCATGTAAGTTTGATGCTCCACTGCCTTGGTCACTTTAGTTGATCTTTTCCACATCTATTTTAACTTCACTACATACTTCATTTTAGAGAACACCAATTAGTGAATCCAAAAACTGAAAAACCACATTTACCTGGCTGTGATTGTTTGGGGCTGTTCTGCAATGACTGTGATTGTGTATTTCCACTCTGTATATTAATTAATCTTTTTTACTGGAACAGCTTTCTAAAAGAACCATATGCATTGCAACCTGCTGGATGTGTTATAGTTAGTTGGTTTAATAATGCTGGTAATCTGAATTAAAAATTACATGGATTGAAAACATGGCCACGCTTTTCCTGTTTGATATGTAAATATTTAATTGTTGGTAATTTCATTACCTATATTAGAAGAAATATTTTTGCAAGAAAGCCATTTGAACCTCATGGAGCTCTTTTTAGAGTTTTTTCTCTAGTTTAAGAGTTTTCTCTAGAGTTTTTAGAGTTTTTCTGAGGAGCAGGGCTGAATTTGTAGTGAAGTCTGTCTGTACCATCCCGGCTGCGAGTGGCACACGAGTGCCTGGTGCGGTGAGCAGTAAGGAATATTGGAATGCTGCGAAAGTACCCTCGTACGGTGGGGTGAAGGAGCTGGACTGCGATAGATCCAACCCGGATTCTGTCACCGCGGCTGAAGAGCCCCTCCAGGCACGGCCAGAGCCCCGCGGAGCAGCTCCGATGTGCGGGGGCTGGGGCCGCATCCTCGGCAGCGGAGCCGCCCCCGCCCCGCCCCCGGCGGCGATGGGGCCGCGCTGGGCGCCGCTCCCGGGGCTGCTCCCGGGGCTGCTCCCGGTGCCCATCCCGGTGATGGTGATGCTCCCTGAGCTGCTCCCGGTGCCCATCCCGGTGATGGTGATGCTCCCTGAGCTGCTCCCGGTGCTGCTCCCGGTGCTGCTGCCGGCGGTGACCGGCGCCGGGCGGGTGAGCGGGGCCGGGCGGGGCCGGGCGCTGCTCCAGGGCTCCCGGAGCGCTGCAGAGCGGGAGCGCAGCGGGGGAAGCGCGGGCGGGCATGGCCGGGTGATGCCGCTCTGGAGGGGTGCGGCGAGCGGGCAGCGGCTCACTGCTGTGTGAGCGGGTCACTTGTCACCTGCCCCTTGTCACCTGTCACCTGTCCCCTGTCCTTTGTTATCTGCCCCTTGTCACCTGTCCCCTGTCACCTGCCCTTTGTTATCTGCCCCTTGTCACCTGTCCCCTGTCCCCTGTCACCTGTCACCTGCCCTTTGTTATCTGCCCCTTGTCACCTGTCCCCTGTCCCCTGTCACCTGCCTCTTGTCACCTGCCTCTTGTCACCTGTCCCCTATCACCTGTCCCCTGCCCTTTGTTATCTGCCCCTTGTCCCCTGTCCCCTGCTCTTTGTTATCTGCCCCTTGTCACCTGTCCCCTGCCCCTTGTCACCTCCGTGCCCCTGTCCCCTGTCACCTGCCTCTTGTCACCTGCCTCTTGTCACTTGCCCCCTGTCACCTGTCCCTTGTCACCTGTCCTCTGTCGCCTGTCCCTTGTCACCTGTCTCCTGTCACCCGTCCCCTGCCCCTTGTCACCTGTCCTCTGTCACTTGCCCCCTGTCACCTGTCCCTTGTCACCTCCGTGCCCCTGTGCTTGGGCTGGATTCACCGCCATCTCTACAACAACCTCAAGTGCCTCTCTTAAAACTTGAAAGCTCCGCTTTGTCTATGTTGTTGTTACTCCTTGGCTCTCCAAAGGAACGACAAATCTTTTTTCCTGGATTTTTATCGGCAATAGGGTGATTTTGCAGGCTTATTTGAATGTTTGTAAAAGCCGTGGTGAGTGTCCTGGCAAGAGCAGAGTGGAAACCCCTATCCATTGTTTACACAGGAAGAGCTTGTGCTGAGTTGGTTCCCTAGAACGCTTCCCTATTTAAATAGAAAAGCCTTTTAATTTACAGTGAAGATCTGCCGTGCTGCAGCTGTGACTGTCCCATTCCCTGCAGAGGTGACTGTCCCTTTCCATGTCCAGCACGATTTGGCAATGAGGGTTTGTAGCTGTGCCAGCCAAAAAACCTCAATGGGATCTGTTTGCCTTCATCTCAGTGTTTTCTGTACTGGTGTATTGATGACACTTTTCTGTCTGATTTTAAAATGTTCAGGATTATGAAGATAAATATGGAAATGTTGCTGAGATGCCCAGGTCACTGTGTTCTTATGGGATATTTATGTTCTTTACATGTTTATTTAATCACAGGAATTTAGGAATAAGACAAAGGTTCAGTGAAATCAGGTGAGGATGTGTGTAGAACCTGGAATTACACAGTGGTCTTTTAAGGAGTACTGGGTGCTATAGTGAGCTGATAATATGTTAAAATAATTATTTTAACTGTTTCTCACTAATTTTTAATTCAGCTCTGGTTTTAAGGTGAGAGTGTTTTGAATCTGATTTACTGGACACCTTGCAGTGGATAGGAGAAAGGCGATAGAGAAGAGAGAGCCTCAGAATTGTAGCAGAACTTATCACTAGAATTTAAGTTTGTCATGCTTCATGCTGAGCAAAAGGCTTTTGTTCAAAAGGAATTAGCTCTCACTCTAAATATGACTGAAACATAATGATGGAAATAATGACAGAGAATCTCAGTGTCACTTTTTGCACTGTGACAAAACATAAAAAAAGGAAAAGCCTATATGAAAAGTTAGAGAAACAAATACAGTAGTTTCAGAAATACCCCATCTGCCACAGAGCTGGAGAAAACCATACATGTTCTATCAATTTTCAACAGTTATTTGTTAAAGAAAACTTACTTTATTTTTGAGAGAGACAAACTGTCAGAGCAATTGTTCTTGAGTGACACTGCTTGGGTTTTTCTCATTCATCTGGAAGTTTCTGAAAGTTCCCCGCCTTAGTCCCTGTGTTAGACACAGGAAGTGTCAAACATGATTTTTGCCATTTTGAACAATTGAGTCACCAAGATTATAGCCTGAAGTATTCAAACAGAAGAATTGCTGAAATGTGTATGTTTTTCCAACTACATATATAATAAAATATACCTTGTCTTGCTACAAACCTGAACTTTATAATTTTTGTGAACAGCTTCCATATTCTGTGCATCCCCAGCTTTCCCATCCTGGGAAGATGTTTTCATATTCTGGTGGTGAGTGGCAAAGCAGTAGAATTCCTGGCAAAGAGACACTGTTTTCTCAGGGAGGAGGATGTCAAACTGTGAGTCTGTTGGTGTGTGGCTCTGCAAGGACTCCTGCTTTGCAGAAGTGCAGAATAATTCACATAATGGAACCATAATCTCTGAGAGAGATGTGCAGCACAGCAGCTTTGAAAGGAACTTTACAGCCTGATACAACTCCATCTGATTTAAGACATGCTGTTATCTGGTAACTAAATGTCAACAGAATTTTTTTTAAATGAGAACTTTAAATATTTTAGACAGAATTCTGTTTTTTCCTGCCTTCAGTAGGTCTGGTAGCTCAGCAAATAGTGTCTCTGTACCTCAAAACCTTTCCATAGAAACCGATTTTACAACAGAGACCTCAGTGACTTCATTGTGGTTTCACGTGTGAAGAACATCATACACAGATGTTGTTCCTCTTCAGACTCCTCTGATTGACAGCTTAAGTTTGAAGGCAAATGTATAAAAAGGAGATCAACAGAAATGTAGACATATGAGTTAGGATTCAAATAAGTGCTTAAATATCTTAGTTTAAATGGCCTTGACTGAAAATGAACGCTATATGAATGGATTTATATTAACATTTAAGATACTTAAATTTAATTACACATAAAGACCTTTCAGTTGGTGTGAAGATTGCTGTTAGCCCATTCCTCTCCAGGGATAAATTAGGTCACATGTATAGTGATCTCTGTAGTGCAAACAGGAAAATGATCCAAACAATGCAGGAACTCCAGAGTCTGGAGTCAGTGATTTTGTGTATGTAACTTCTTAGTTATTGCCCAATGCAGAAGCATTGCAAAAATCTCCCCAGTGAGCTCTGAAGGCATGCATTTTACCCATTTCTATGCCAAAATGTATTGCTTAATTTGACCTGCATAGATCTAGACTAAATTTCATGTTTATGTGAATTTGTGCCTCTACTTATAGACAGATGAGGCATTTTATTTCTTTTTGTGCCTGTCAAATTAAATGAAGTCTTCCAAAGTCTTGATGTTGTCCATGTAAATTTCTTTTAAATCAGTTGCCATTAGACACTGCTACCTAAACTGAGAAGCTCTAAGGCTGTAATGCAAAATGTGCAGCATCAGGTTAGTTTCCCTTCACACAATCTGCTTGTAGAAAGAACACTGAATCACAGTGTAAACAGGATAAAATAAGGACTTGTGAGAGACACAAACACTAGCAAAATGCAAAGATTATGAAATAGAATCTGGATTCTGCTCATCAGTCTTTCATCCCACAGCAGCCAGTGGATCTGGATGCCAGACAGAAAACTCATATGGCCCAACTCAGACTTTAGGATTGCTGACATTGCTAGAAAATTTGGTCTTGTAGCAAAGAAATCCAGAGGAGCTTTAAAACTAGTAAAATGCCTACACTTCCTCTGACAGATTTGACAGCTCTGATTAAACTAGTTTATGCTGAGGGTAGCTACTAAATGAATTAAATCCTTCCAGGGCAAACCAAGCTGAGCTGTGTGTAAATTGTAGCTAAACCAGTCACAACTCCCTTTTAGTTTTCCATAATGTTCTTTGAGGACATTTGGGAAGAAAATGTCTATTGTAAGTCACTGAGAGCCACAGCTCATCAGATAAAATTTCAGGGAGATTGTATCAGACAGTAGAGCAATCCTTCCAAGCACAACTTCAGAGAAACAGGTGTGAACCCGGCAACCGACAGGTTTTCCTGTGTCTGCAGCTCACAGGGCTGGATTTACAACAGACAGGGAAGAGCATGAGATAAGAACCTTTATTTTTTTTGCCAGGAAACCTCACCAGCAGGGTAATTTGTGATGTGGTTTATTGTATTTCTCCTTTTTTTTTCCCCTGTGTCTGCTCTTGCAGTGAAGTTTTATGTTTTGAAAAGGCTCTCAACTGCTTGTTTTAATTAAGTTGATCATAGTGACTACAAAAACTGGATGACAACACTTTATCTTTCCTCTTTGAATAAAAAAGTAACTTAAATGAAAATACTTTTGATGAGAACGAAGTCCTTTTCTCCTTCATCAAATTTTAGTGTCAGCTCAAGTTTGCAAACAGGACGATTTATCATTGTCCATCCTACAATATCTAAACTCAAGAAGACTTTTTTTCTGCCTTCACATTCTCAGAAAAAGGTTTTTTTTGACACTGACCATTGAGTAGGTTGACAAAATCTTGCTTCTGATCACAGCTAATTAAGAGGTAGAATATTTCAATGAGCTGCATAAGAAAATGCTGAATTCCCTTTAAGCAATTGCTGAGGGTGGGAAATGTTAATCTCCTTTGTCAGTAATGTGAAAACACAATAGATACTCAACATGTTTTTCAGTAAGGCGGAAGGATATTTTCATTACCGGCCTCCCAAGAGCTTGTTCCTGTTTTGATTTCTCATTTTAGTAATGATTCCTCTAAATGTGTGTAGATTATGCATGAAGCAATCTCTTCAGACTGCAAAAAGCTGAGCAGTGTCACATCCTTTTCAAACAGTACCCTTTTGGTCTAGCAGGAAACTCCTACGCTTGTCCTACCTAACAGGAGCCTTCTTTAAGTGAGTGTATTTTTCCCTTTGAAAATCGTCAGTAAGTCATCAAATAATTTGACACTTGTTCATTGAAGTCATTGAGCTGTGTTGATCAGTGTGAGATGAAATTAGGCACCCTGTATTGTATAATGTATAATTATAATGTATATTATAATGTATAATTGTATAATGATTGTCTCGAGTGCATTTAACTTGCATATTTGTCTGCACCTTCTGCAAAAGTGCTGCTTCTCAGAAGCAGCAGTACAATTTTTGGAGACATCATTTTCAAAACATCAAGGCTTTTCTTGCTCAGGGAGGAATCACTGAGTATCTGGAAAGATAAAAAGCCTTTTTCCCTTTTCTTTGGAAAGATTGACTGAAGTTTTTGAGCCACTTTGCAGTAAATGTTTCTCCCACAAGCCCACAGGTAGGAATTGAGGTTTCTCTGGTGTTTTGTCAGATGTTATTGGAGCCATGGCAGCTGAGGCTAAGGCACTGAGCCCTTTGGTTTGGGGGATGCAGTAGTGACCTGGTGTGCTGCTAATGCCATAGTTCCACTGCACTCTTTTGAACCTAAAACCTGGAGAAATCACTTTGTTCAAACCTAAAACCTGGAGAAATCACTTTGTTCATGGTGGTGGATCTTTGGAAAACAAAGGAACCTCCAAACAGTCACATGCAGCTCATTAGCTGTTTACTGCCCTGCAGCCTCCTGGCATCTGCTGTGTTCTGTTTCTTTGGAGCTACATCAGTGCCTTGGAAAGGAATGTTCTTGTAATTGCACTGGTCTTTAGGTATTTGTCTCTTTTGAGTCTCTAATTCAGGGTCAGAATGGACTTGTGACTCATGACTTCCCTTTGATTTCTCCTAGGAATATTCATTACCTTATACACCGAAGTTTGCACGATGCAACAATCCCAGCACTGAATTCTATGATGAGGAACTTAATAAATGCTGCAGCCAGTGCCCTCCAGGTAGGTTATAATTCAAACTATTACTTTACACAGCCAAAACCACTCAATTTTCAGATAATCACAGTGTATTTGGATTACTTACACATCTAAAGTGCATCAGATTTTTGCTGTTGTAATGCATTCTTCCTCAAAGAAAATGAAACACTATGACTGCCAAACACCTGCAAAAGAGACACATTGTCCATCAGAACTGGAATTCTACAAGGTTAACCTGGCTGGGGCTTACCAGGAGATAGGCTCTGAGTTTGTGTAAGCACAGCTCTGCATGAGGTCTTCATTAAAGTAATTAAAGTAATTTTAGTCAACATTGGAGAGGAAGCAAGAGCTCACTAAAGAAATTACAAAAATTAGGTAACACAGGCCCAAGCCCACTAATAAAAATATACATTGTATAACAGGGCATGAAGTAAAGCTTAGTTTCTGTACTATGATAATATCACTTATCTAAGGGGCTTTCCATTGGACATGTCAATCTATCATTGCTCATTAAGGGAGTTTTGTTGTCTTTTACTGTAAATCAGATACTGCAGAGCACAGTCAGGCTGGGGACAGGACTGTCTGATCTGAGCTGGCGTGTCTCACACTCCAGGGGTGATTAGAAGTGACCTGTAGTTAGCCAAAGTCAGTGTCTGTGGGTTTTGGGATTTTTTTTGGGAAGGAGATAGTAATATTCTTTGGAGATTTTGGTAGTAGAGTTTTTGCAACAAGATGCAACTATATTATTATATTAAATAGGGAAAAAAACCTGCCTTTTTTTCCTCATTGCATGCTGAGCAAAGAAAATGTCTCTGTAAATGCTGAGTGTCTGTCAGATCTGGAAGTTTAAACAGGAAATCAGTATTTACTGAAACAGCTGCAGTTTCTTGAATTAAATGAAATTATTTAGATAGATCTGTTAAATTTCCTTTGTTCATGACGGATGAAAGATGATAATTCATAGGTAAAACTTTTCTTTTGTGTTATGTAGTGTTCAGTACTAAATAAGCCTAAATTATTAGGAGGATGTAGGATGCAGAATGTAAAGCTTCAATTAAGTACAGGAAAAAAAAAGTCTTTGGAAATAATTAATTTGGCTCACCTCCATGGCCTCTTCTTTTGAAAAATAGATTCTCCAAGCAGCTCTAAAAAAAAAATAATCAGTGTTATTCCTGCTTTCTGAGTATGTTTTCCAGGGTATTTTTGTAAAGTATATGAGACACTGACTTTTATCTTCTTTCTCCTTTCACATGAAAGGGAAATGGCAACTGAGGTGTTTTCGTTTCTCCAAAATGAATATGTTAGAACTCATATTTACATGCTTCCACCACTGTACTAAATTCTTTGGTGGTGAGAAGCTTTGGAGAAACTACCTTTGATAGCTTTTAACTTTGTCTGGAATGCCAGTAGTTTCAGAAACTCCGTGTTTGGTTCTGTTAGGGCTGGCTGGAAAGGTGAGGGAGAAAGAGTGGGCTCGTGTCCCTTTCATAGTGACAAGTGGTGAAGTTCTAATTCAGGCCTGTTTGTGATGTTACTTGATCTTGCCTTGTCCACTCACTGCCTGTAATAACAGTAAGGGTCTCACCCTGGCACATCATTCTAGCATGTGCCTGACTTTGGGTGTGAAACGTGTTCACCATGAAACAGCTTCTGCGAAGGTAAAATATTTGGTTTATGTATCGTGGTAGCTGCACCTAAATATGTGCTGAGGGGTTTTGTTCAGGATTATGGCTCCCTTGAATTGAATGTGACTGGAATTCACTGAACTGAATTAGGAAATGGGGTCAAACATGAGTGGACATAAATCAGACTTTCCCTGTAGAGACATGCAGGCCTCTACACCAACACTTGTTTGGTACAAGATACCAATCTGATAATGTCAGTGAAGGGAAGGGGTTCTACTTAATTCCTTAATTAGAGAGACTTAATTCCTAGTGATCTTTTCCAGTGAGATGCATTCTCAGTTTTGGTTTGGGTTATTTTTCTTTTAATAGGTCAATATAGAACAGGGAGCTGCAGCCACACCGTGGACACCAAGTGCAGCCCCTGCAGGCCTAAAACGTACACAGCGATCTGGAATCGTTCTCCACTGTGCTTTGCCTGCTCACCACCCTGCAGGAAAGGTAGGCTTGAATTAGCAAAGAGGCTTCCTCAAAGCCTGGGCTTGGTTTAACCTTGTCTTTTCTCCTAAGAAAACCAGGAGATTTTGTCAACCACTTTAAGGTTTAGGGACAGAGACAAGGAAAAGTCTTGCAGGGAGTCCTGCCTCTTTTTAAGTCCTAAAAATGAGACACCAGTCTTATATTATTAAAAACTAAGGCACTATATCACTAAAATATTCCAAATGCCATCAGTAGAATAAGTTCCTGCTTATAAAGTCCCATAAGGAGACCTTAAGAACTGACTTGGACAAGGGTAAATGTAATAAAAACATTTCCAGCATCCTGGAATTCTCATTTTGTCTGCTGACAACAGCAAACATGGGTTGTGATATTCCTCTCCTAATTTTATTTATTTTGCAAAGCAGCAGTCAGTGAGAGCACACTGGCTCACTGAAGCAGCTTAACAGCACAAAAGGTGGAACATTGTACCTTTACTTTGGGCTAATAGATCACCTGCATGAATGAACTTGGTCACGCTGCTCTCTGTCATTTCTAATGGAAATTGGTGTAGGACATTATATACTTGATTCACTGAGAAGTTTTAATGATACAGTCAACCTTTGGTCCCATCTAAATGGATAATCTTATAACGCTAGTTAATTACAATATGAAAATGTCTGTAGTAAAATCTCCAAGCACTTTAAATACAGTGACATGAGCTGCACAGACTGAAAATCTTGGTGGCCCCCAGGTCAAACAGTGATGAACACAATCCCATGTTTGGGGTTGTACAAAATATTACACAACTGCAGCTACAGAGTTTTAAGCCCTAAAGTTTTAAGTGTGTACTCTACAGGTGCAAATTTCTCCTTGCCTAGAGAGAGAAAACTCTTCTGAAAGTGTAGACATTGAGGAATGTAACACATTTGGTTTATGGTGCTATGTGAGCCCAAAACTTGTACGTGAACATCTCAGGCTGTGATTTTAAATGTTGCCAATGACATCTTGTTTTATTCTTGTTTTAAAACCAGGGCTTGTACAGAATCAAACATGCACGAGGTCCCAGGACAGAATCTGTAGCTGCCCACCCCACAAGTACTGCGTTTCCAAGCTAGACGAGTACTGTGAAGTGTGTAGAGCACATAAAAAATGTGGCAAAGGTTACCGGGTTTCCAGAAGAGGTAATTTGATTTTGAACACTCTGTTTACTGAACACTTACTCTGCCTAATTCCCTACAGTTGTGCATTCTTTTTAGGGCTTATTTTTACATTCTTAGCAAGTAGGCACTAAGAGTATTCTCCAGAGGTATATCCAAGGGGACAACATACTGCAATTTCTTACTGTCATATATCATAAAGTTCCCAGTCCAACTTAATCTTCGTTTTGCTGTACTGTGTGATTTATTCTGTACAAGTGACTGAAATCCAAGACCACTTAATGACTCCTTAAATCCTTGAAACAGGGCTTCAGGTAGAATTTTGGGTACTGTAAATAATGATGACGGTAAACTCTGTGCTGTCCTGCAGAATTGATCTGGTTTTATTAGCTGATGGAATCAGCTGATAATACATCTGTCTCAAAATGATAAATAATTTTCAAATATTCAAAACACTGAACATTTAAAAAAATTAGGAATCATTTGAGAATGAAACAGTAGCCAGTCAGTCAGGTGAAAAGCTCAGCTTTGTCTGCAGCACCACATCTGAACCTTTAATGATTCCAAATTTAGAGCTGGTTAATCTTCTCTTTGGGTTGGGTGCTTCAAGAGAATGTCTTGTGTGACACTTCTAGGCTGTGTTTTTGCACTGTGTCTGTATCACTGCCAGGATCTCTTGCAGACTCTGATTATTCATTCTTGTTTCTCACCAGATAAGTAACTGGAGTTTTTCTCTGTTTAAAGGGACGGACAGCACAGACACAGAATGTAAACCTTGTCCTCCTGGCACGTTTTCCCCTGAGGAATCCTACAACACCAGCTGTACACCCCATACAAGGTGAGCCAGTCCAACAGCAGCCTTAACTATGCAGGGCTTTCTGTCTTTCCTAACTTCTCTTGTTGCCTCTTGCAGGTGTGAATCAGTGGCTGTTCCTGGGAACAGCAGGAATGACACTGTTTGCAGTGACTCAGGAACAGCCACAGTTCTGCCTCACACCTTTTTGGACAAACTTCTGACCCAAAGCTCAGCTTCCCACAAACCTGAAATAATAACTCAACCTGTCACGTTAAACTCTGCATCTGACCTGTCCCACATCACTGGTGAGCTTTAACTCAATTAAAAGTCACTTTTGTCTGTACAGGAACCAAGCTTATATTTAGTTCTTGGTGTCTTTCCCAGACCAGTCACCTGTAGCCAAACAATCTCAGAAGAGCTCAATTAATTAATTGTGACTCTGCTTGTAGTGACCTGCATTTTTACCTGCACATCTGCACTACCCCAGTGCATTCTACAGTCCTTGTAAATCTGGAAATATTTCTAAAAAAACCCCAGACTAGATAATACCAGGTATTTCCTGAGAATTGTTGCTGTAGCTGGTAGAAAAGGTCATATCTTAGATTCTGGACTGAGGCAAACCTGACCTGGTGAGAGGTCTTTGGAATCTTCTGTCAGCCTTTCCTGGGACAGAAGGTCCTGATAGCATTCCCAGGAGTGGATGTGTTCTCTCCTGCTCACAGCCCATCCAGATGACAGAGATGTTTAGGAGCATTTTGAGCTATTTGGCCTTGTATGTGACAAACTCTTGCTTGCCTGGAAAAAAACCTATTGTGACCAAGGCCAAAAGTCTGTCCTCACTTTTCAGGAGAGGAGAATTCAGCTTTATGAAGTGGTGGTGACTGAAATGAGACCTTGGCATCTGACAACTGAGGCATCAAATGTGAATGTCAAACATACACAATACTTGTAAATTTAGCTTTTGTTGCCATGGACAGAAACTACAAAACTAAAACTAAACTACAAAATCTTTTTTAAATTTGATCCTTTGTTAGATCAACCTGCTAAATAATTTCTTCTTTTTATTTACTTTCAGGAGCAGTAGCAGGGCCATTGTTATTGGTCCTGATAATTGCTATTTTGGGGTATTGCATAGTCTCAAAAAAAAAAGGTAAGATTCATGAAGTGAAAACAAAAAAATCTGTAAAAACTGGGAGGTGTCCCCTTATTTCCCATTAACCTGAGCCTGCTGGTTGACTGAAATTAGTGTCTTAGAAGCCAACTTCAAATCTGTCTGATTCCTGAGATTTTAGGTAATTGTCTGAACAGACAACAGCCTTGGAGCTGGACAACTGTGTGACAGCTGTGCTTCTGCTTGTTAAATATTCCTTACTTCATCACTGAAATATTAGACAATTTCAGGTGTTACAACTAAACAGAGATGACTGTGGTTTATTGTCATCAATACCTTTTCTCACTGACACTACACAAGAAAAGTTACCAACTAATGCAGAGGCTTCTCTTTGCATCCTGGCTCAATTTAAGTTGCACAATTAATACCATACAGCTTTCAATGCGTTCAAACTGTGTGTAATAAATGTACATTTAGAGTTTATTCCAGCCTAGTTTAGGGTGCAGATGTTGCAAATGGAACAGGGTTGGGTGCTAATAAACTGTCTTTGCTCACTGGCAGCCCTGGCGTACTCTGCACCAGCTACAGATTTGGTGAGTGTCCTCTCTTTCCATCTCTTCCATTTATTCAGAAGTTATACAGAAATTATAAACTCTCACCTAATTACAAGTAGAAGAAAACTGCACAGCAGAAAGAAAGCTGGAGTGAGAATGGGGTAGTTTGGTCCCCAAGGCAGGGTGTTAGATGTACCTTATATATCCCACATAATGTCCCACCCTCACTTTATGTGAGGCTAAAAACAGCAGTAAAACCCGGGTGGGGTTTGAAAAACCAAATTTGACAGTCTTTGGTCCCCCGGCAATCAGAGTAGGGTTGTGGGTGCCTTCAGGAGATGGGTTCATTTTGTTGAACACCTAATGAGGTGTTACAGTTTTTACTTACACTCATCACTATGCAAATTAAAATAATTATAGAATGGCTTGGGTTGGAAGGGACCTTAAAGCTCCTCTAGTTCAAATCATCGCTGTTTCTTTCATCTGCCAAAATGCTGACCAGTTCTTTGCTAGTGGGTTGTTTGGTTTCTTTTTTAAAGATTAACATTTTGCATTTCTCTGCAAATGTTCCAGCCTTTTTCCCCTCCAGAAAAACAACGTGACAAAAGAGTGAGAGATACAGAATTGCAGAACTCCAGGAATTCTGAACAGGAGCAACAGCACCTCTTGGAAACTTCTGGGTCTAGCAGTAGCATCCTGAATAATCCAACTGGATGTGCAAACATCAGTGTAATCAGTAAAACTAATAATGAAAATAAAAACCCAGGAGGATTTCAGCAGCAACATTCACCTCCAGAAGGTTCTAAACTCCAGAGTGGAGACAGACACAGCTCTGCGAGTTCAGGTAGTAATGATTCTGAATGATCCAGAACCTCTTGAAATCTGATTAACAATAATGAGTCTTTTTAGCAAAAATTTAAATGGCAGGATAAAACATCTGAGTCCTGTTCAGCAGAGAGAAAATTTAGTAACTTTTGAAAAAGTGATGAAGTTGCCATCCTGAGACAGTAAAGAGAGTTTTCTCAGTGGAGAAACAGGGAGTAGGGGTCAGGTGGTTGGCACTTACCTGTGAGTTGAAGCCAAAGGGAGCAGTAACAAAAGAAGATGGTCAAAAGCATTTGAAATGACAACAGATGGGCAAGGAATTGTTTGCAATCCAGGTCTCTGCGTTAATTTTTGTAGCCTTTTTATCTCTGGGGTGATAGATGGATTTTATGGTACCAAAACATTACAGAACCAACTCAATCAGCTTGACTAAATTAAGTGAAGCAAAAAGATATTTAGTGCCTATTTTAACAGTAAGTCAAAGAGCAGGATAAAGAATCCAAGTGCCCCATTCTGGTTTCATTCTTCCATGCTTTGTGTTTATTTGACAGAACATTGTGGTAACGGAGGAACACAGGTGAATGTGACGTGTATTGTTACATTTTGTAGCCCAGATTGCAGCTCCCAGAGCCCTGAGCAGAATAGTTCAACTAGCAGGGATTATGGACACACCCCCTGTTATTCCCCAAGAGGGGAAGAAACCCACCTTTCCAAAGAAGAAAATGCCTTGAAAAAAGAAACTGAAATTCACATCCCAGTGGAAAATGAGGACAATTTACTTCAAAACTTACTTCCAGAAGAAAAGAAGATTCCTCTTGGTATTCAAGATGCTGGGATGAAAACCAGTTGAAGGAAAATACAGATCCATATGCTGATTGATTGACTGATTGATTGATAAAATTAACTGAACCTCTTGTTTTATAAAACAAACATTATGGTAAATGTAGCTTTCTTACAGAGATTTGAAATTTCAGATGAATATAGACACTGATGCTTTTGAGGTTTTTATCGTCTTCTGTCGCTTTGCAGTTTAAAAGAAAAAGCATTCAAACATTTTAAAACTGAATGGCCAACTCCTCCCTTTCTTCTATGATACCCTGAAAGGACCTTTATGAGACTTGAAAAGGAATGTTTTTCCAACTTTATGGTGCTAAGTTTTCCCCTCAGACCTCTTGTGATGATGATTTTTATTCAAGGCTGCCACGTGTCAAGAATATGGCTGTGACCAGCACTTCTAAGGAACTGGAGTTAAATTATCATTTTTTCAATGCTCAGGAATCATCAGTTTGATTTGAATTTTAAAGCTGTTGCATTCAGTTTCCTATCCTGTATCTTAGTTGCCATCCTTTCCCTCTTCCTCCTGGATATTTGTATTATTACTACAGTTTGGTTTTTCTCATTATCAGAACAAATTTCTCAAGTACATATAGGATATCAGGAAGTGAAATCTTTTACACAAGATTTTTTTTACAACTAAAATTACAACTGTTATGTCTAAACAGCAGCAATTCATTGCCTGTACATAGTTCATTTTGTTTTAGAAGGGAGAACCTAGATTGAACTGTTATCTTGGAGCAGGAAGTTCCTTTTGTTGACAGCCCTAGTTTGTCACCTTTGTGTCCTGCTGATGTAACATGTTTCCCCAATTGATCCTGACCTCATTTCTGAGGTAAACCATAAATCCTAAATATTTTCCCTGTGTTCAGTGACTATTAGAGCAAATCCCTGTGATTATCTCTGCCAGATAACTCACTGCCCTCAGGTGGCAGAGCATCATCTGTAATAAACGGAATTTACTCAGACCTCAGAACCTGAAAATCCTGTTCTCCTCCACTGCTTGATGATGCTGAAGCTCCAACCACCTCTTACAGAAAATTAGTGGAGGTTCTCCTTGAATCAAGTGGTTAGGAAGCCAATATTTAGGCATCCACTTCCCATAATTATATTTTACTTATGTGACTTAACTGTCAATTGTGGTGGCTGTGTTCAACCAGAATCTGCAATTCAGAGTCTGAATTCCATGGCAGTGAGGTCATACAGTGACACTTAATCCTTGTTTTATGCCATAAAACCCTGTACTTCCCACTGAACTATCCTAATCTATCTCAAGACAGACACAGTGGTTACTACTGAGGCCTGAGATGTAAAAGGTTCTTTTGGAATAACATTTATTCTATTGCTACAAAAGCATATTCAGATTCTGAAAATACAACTTTTAAACCTCCACAAAACCTGTAATATTATGTAAGCTGCTATTATTTCAGGAACTGACAAACTGGTCTGTAGTTCTACTATGAAGAAACTTTATGCAAATTTGTATTGAAGGTAATTTTCAGGAAAGACTTTGGAAATAAGCACATTGAAACTAGTACAGATTTTAAGGATTTAGGCAAGGACCTAATTTTTCATAGCACTATGAACCTCTTGCACTGTAATACTGCTGTCAGCCAATTTTTTCTCCATCAGCTCCACTCTTGGGGCCATATTGAAGCAGCAGAGGAAGATTTTTGAAGTTTAAAAACATGAAAAAGGAGGATCCTGTTACAGTAGTTAATTTACTGAGTTTTCAAATTAAGGAGCTATCACAGAGGGAAAATCCAAGTTTCATGTTGAAGCTGAAAAAATGAGCTTGCATTTGCTTATAAAAATAAAAACAAAGACCTAAACCAAAATAAAACAAAAAAAAAAAAAAAAAAAAGAAAAAAAAGAGAAACATACCTTTTATTAATACATGTATTCTCAAGTTTCCTGACCCCTTTACGAAACAAAACTCGGATTTCCAGCGGGACTCTCAGCACAGGTTACCAACCGCAGCTCGCCAAGCGCTCTGTGGGGTTGTTACTGCGGGGCCTCGGCCGTGTCCCGGCCCCAAAGCCCCCGGTTTGAGCCCGTTCCCGTGAGGGCAGTGTGTTCCGGCCCCAAAGCCCCCCGGTTTGAGCCCGCTCCCGTGAGGGCAGTGTGTCCCGGCCCCAAAGCCCCCGGTTTGAGCCCGTTCCCGTGAGGGCGGCGTGTTCCGGCCCCAAAGCCCCCCGGTTTGAGCCCGTTCCCGTGAGGGCTGTGTGTTCCGGTCCCAAAGCCCCCGGTTTGAGCCCGTTCCCGTGAGGGCAGTGTGTTCCGGCCCCAAAGCCCCCCGGTTTGAGCCCGTTCCCGTGAGGGCTGTGTGTTCCGGCCCCAAAGCCCCCCGGTTTGAGCCCGTTCCCGTGAGGGCGGTGTTTTCCGGCCCCAAAGCCCCCCGGTTTGAGCCCGTTCCCGTGAGGGCAGTATGTTCCGGTCCCAAAGCCTCCCGGTTTGAGCCCGTTCCCGTGAGGGCTGTGTGTCCCGGCCCCAAAGCCCCCCGGTTTGAGCCCGTTCCCGTGAGGGCAGTGCGTTCCGGTACCAAAGCCCCCCGGTTTGAGCCCGTTCCCGTGAGGGCAGTGCGTTCCGGTCCCAAAGCCTCCCGGTTTGAGCCCGTTCCCGTGAGGGCAGTGCGTTCCGGTCCCAAAGCCGCCCATTCCGTGAGGGCGGCGCGGTGCGGGCCCGCCCCAGGGGCGTTACCGAGCCCCGCCCTCAGGGGGCGGTGCCGCCGCCCCATCGATCACTCGGCGCTCCCGCACTCGGGCGCGCCCCCGCGACCGCCCGGCGCGCGCCCGCCGCTCCCCGCTCGCAGCGCAGGTGAGTCCGGGGGTCCCGGGGGGCTCCCGAGGTGGCCCCGAGGGGACACAGGGCGGGACTCGGGGCACCCCCGGCCCCGCTGCCTTTCTCTCCTGCGTCAGCCGCCGCTCCCGCTCCGCGGCTCCGGCCTGAGGGGCCCCTCCCTGCCGCACGCCCCTCGCGGCGCCCCGCCCCGCCCGGGGGTGGGTGGGCGAGGGGCGGCCGCGCTGCGTCCCGGTCCCTGCGCCCCCCGCGGGGCGCCGAGGGCAGCGCTGCGCCGGGCGCGGGGCTCCGAGCCTCGCCGTGGGGCCTGGGGGGTCCCTCAGGGCCTCCCCGCCCGGCGCCGGCCATTCGCCGCCTCACGCTCCCCGGGGCTCCCGCGGGGTCCCTCCCGCTCCGCCGGGCAAGGTGACCTTTCGCTTCCTCCCCGGCACGCGGTGCGAGCCCACAGGTCTCTGCTGCCGCTGCCCCGCGTCCCCGGCTCTGCCCCGGAGCTCCTTCCCGCCCGGTTTTGGGTAACGGGGCGCTGGAAGAGCCCCCCGCCCCTCCAGCGCTGGGCCTGCTCCGCCTCCCCCTGCGGAAAATCGCATCCTTCTTTCACTTTGAGACAGGGCCTGGTTTGGGCTTCGGTCCTCACCCTGACAGTTCTTGTACTGCGTGTGTTAAGGAAATTAAAACACTGTCATCGAAAAAAAAAAATGCCTTGCTTTTCTTCCCAGGGCAGTGCACAGCAGTGCGCTACAGAGTTAAAAATACAAAAGCCTTAAAACGTTTGAAAGATTCCTGTATGATTAGCTTTGTCCCACGAGTTTAGGTTAAGGATGTGATGTACTTCATTTACAGTTCTTAGGGTGATTTCAGGCATGGCTCGTACACACCAGAGGGTTTCAGTCACTGGGATGCTGATCTCTGCTGTGCTTAAGTGTTTCTTAGAGGTCCTTTCATTGGTTCCAAACACCTGTAGATTCCTTTTCTTGCTGACTTTTTTTTTTTAACGACAGTGTAACAAAGATGACTGTGTATGCTTTTGTTTGATCTTGAGTTTCTTGTCACTTATATTAGAATAAAAACCTGTAATATAAGCTGGTGGCCCAAGAGCACGAATGCTTAGTCTTTATTATGTGGAATAATAGTATTGTTTTTCAAAATCGTTGAGGAATTTTACAAAGGCAAAACTGTTAAAACACATTTTATGTGAAGCCATGTGACTGAGTGGAATTGAACTTGCCTCTGCTGTTTTCTGTTTCATTTTTCAGAACAGCAGAATTTCACTTTCAGCCTTTAGAAAAAAGTCTTCCATTGCTTGCTTAATTCTGATTATTTAATTTAACTATTAGTTAAATATTTTCACTGCCTTCTTAAAAATAAGTAAAAGTTTAAATGGGGCTGCCTGAAGTCAAGCAAACCTCATAACGAGAAAACTCTAAATCTTAATGTAAAATTTAAAACATGACTCTTGAAGCTGTTGTTTCCTTCTGTTGTCAGCTGTAAATAAAGAATGCATCTTGCTTTTCTGCTTTGCAGAATTCAATGGTTTAGGCAGATATTTGGGATTGGGAGAATTTTTTAAACATAAAATTGATAGATCTATTCCATTCTAGCCTCAAGAAATGGCCTACAAGCTTTTTTCATTACTGCACCAGGCTTCACCCTGTCCTTGCAGGAACTATGAGTAGTTTTGCAATTCAGTGGTTGAAAGGTTGAACAGGGACTTGGGGATTTTAATGTCCTGATTACCACAGAAGTTGAAGCAGAAGTGACTGGAGAAGAGTGAAGGGAAATGTTCAGGAGTGTGACCAGTGGTGCTTCTCTAATGTAGCATTTTCTCTCTTCAGTGCAGTAATCTCTGCTGCCACTTTCAAGACCTGTTGCAGTAACTGTTGATGAGCTATTTTTGGGGCTTGTATCTGATTACTTCCCACACACAGGCTCTCCCAAAAAGGGGTTTGAGTAGGGTGAGTTGCTTCACAGATGTCGTGTAAGAATTCTACAAAAATACAGGAGGCTTCAGGATGTTAATTCAGACCAGGCTGCCAAACCCAGAATGGTAAAAATATTGGCAGCAGAGGTCAAGGAGGCCAGCACAGACTTCAGATCAGCATGGACCAACATCAACAGTTTTGTCCTTTCCTTTTCTGGAGGAGGACTGTAGATTTGCCTTTGCAACAAAATGTGATGTTTTGGTTAGAAAAAGCATGTTAAGATGAACTTCACGTGCAAATGGGAGTGGTGTGTGATCAACAGAGCTCTCTGTGAAGCTGATTTGACACTTACAGGGCATAGGATGAAGATTTTTTTGAGGTAGAAATAAACCTTAGTGCTTTTACTTCTCTTTAGATAGATCACAGTAAGAATTGAAGTGACAGTGATGTCAGCTCTGCTGAGAGTGTGTATTTCAGACAATAATTTTCTTGTTTTTTTCTTTCAGACTGAGACTAATTATGGAAGAGAAATCCAGAAAATGACAGAAAAGCATTAATTTTCCTCTTCTAGGACAGTCATGTTGGAAGGATTGGTAGCCTGGGTCCTCAACACCTACTTGGGCAAATATGTTAATAACCTGAATACAGACCAGCTTTCAGTGGCACTTCTAAAGGGTGAGGGAGGCTTTGTGGTATTTTCTGTACTGTTTTCATATTGTGATTTAGAAAAGCATTATGTTTTTGTAATAACTGGAGGGTGAAATAGAAATAATCATTAATATAGTGTTTAATGTCTATATGAACTCTTTTAATAAAAAGTTTGGTCCTAGAAGTTTGCAATGAACAGTAAATGATTCTATGATCTTTGTTGCTCTTTATCAACACTCTTAAACCAATTTACATAAAATTTTCAAAAGTATTCTTAGCTATCTTAGCATATTGAATTTATGTCACTTTATCTTGATACTTTTCAGTAACTTCCCCGTTGAGGGACCGTGGCAGGAAGTGTCCTGCAGCCTCTTACCTTTTAGTGCTCGTAGTTACTCCCCTGTAATCTGCTTTGTGTCATGCTGCATCCACGGGTTTTGTACTTTGTACAGAGTCCTCAAATCCACGCTTTCTGTTCACCCTTTGCTGCTGTTATCTGCTGCTTCTGGTGAGAATGTTTTGCAATACTCCAAGGCTTTTCTCTGTGTGCTTTTCACAATACTAAGAAAAGAAGTATCTGTTTTGAAAAGACAATAAGGAGAGGTTTTATCTGTGGCTACAACAAAGTTCAGATCTAAAACCCCACAGAAGATTGTTCTGAGATGACCTCATGAAATAGTTTGAGCACATGACATTGGAAAATTAACAAGTGTATTAAGTAACCATTGTGATCGTAACACAACCTGAAGTGGTAGGTTGGTTGTTCTCATTAAATCCCATGTAATTAAAAAAAAAAACAATGCCAGTCATTTTAAGCTTACAGTGTTCAAGTTGGCTTTCTTTAACATAGTTTTGCTTAGGAGACTTCTCTTTTTCCTCCACTTTGTATAGGTGCTGTTGAATTGGAAAACTTGCCACTGAAAAAAGATGCCTTAAAGGAGCTGGAATTACCATTTGAAGTAAAGGCAGGTTTGTATTTTGCTTGTGTGTGCAGGACAGATATTTTCTAAGCAGGAAGTATTGCATATTTTAGAGGACCTGTGAGTCAGAGGCTTGAACAAATGAGGTAGCCTGATTTCTAGGCTATTTCTGTTTTAGCTTGTTTGTTTCTTACACCACTTTTTCTTTGAGTATTTTCAAGGGTGATAAAGTAAGTTTTCACAGAAATCTTACAGTGTGTCTGTTTTGTTTATTCAGGTTTCATTGGCAAAATAACACTACAGATCCCTTTTTATCGTCCACATGTGGATCCATGGGTGATATCTGTGTCAAAACTGCACTTAATTGGTGCACCAGAAAAAACAGAAGAGTTTGATGAGGAAAGGGAAAATTTGCAAGAAAGAGAACACAAGAAAGCCCTTCTGCTGGCGCTGGAAGAAAAATGGAAGGTGAGTCACACTTGTGTTTCACAGTAAAGAAACCTCTGTGGTAGATGGATTGTATTTAAGTCTCCTAATAAGAGAGGGAAGAAATGCAGAGGAAATGGAGTTAGAATTTGATTTGTACATGCTGACATAGTGCAATTTCTATCCTACCACCTCTCACCATTACGTCATATATGTTGGAGATATGTAAATATTTTAAGTTGACTTGTTGAGTTTTTCTTTCTCCTTGTTAACAGTGATTTCAGTGTAACAAAGTATATTGTCTCCTCACCAGCTGTTGAAGTGGTTAGTAATGCTTATCCGGGTTTCCTCTTTCAGAAAGAACAACAACAGAAAGGGGAGTCTTACTGGTACTCAGTTACTGCATCTGTAGTCACAAGAATTGTAGAAAACATCGAAGTAAGTCTTTGCTTTTGGGTGGTTGGCTGTTACACATCTGCCTTTGAAATGGAGAATAACTGTAGGATAGCAAAAAAAAGTACAGTGTGTTGTGAAAGTGGCTGATTTTTGGGGAGAAGGGCAGGGACTGCTGGTATCTGAGGAGAAGGCAGAACCAGGGGGTACAAAACCAGAAATGAAGAATAGGGTTTCTGTTAGGTTAAATATCTAGTAGAAGTTTTTTGGAAAATTGCAGAAATGAAATATTAAATAGCTTCAGCATTAATGAAAATGCTATTATCTGCTATAATGATGTAAATAGTATGTCTCTAGTAATGTTTATTTTCTGTCCAGTTAAAAATCCAGGATGTGCATTTGAGGTTTGAAGATGGTGTCACAAATCCCTCGCAGCCGTTTGCATTTGGCATCTGCATCAAAAATGTCTCAATGCAAAATGCAGTGTTTGAACCAGTAAGTGCAACTTGTGTGTACAAGAGCAGCTCAGATGGGATGCTGCATTTCATGGGTCCAAAAAACATAGAGCATTTTAAAAATCTTTTGGTTGTTGTAATAAATTGATTCTGAGCATTTCATGTTTTTTATTGGTATGTAGAACTAAAAACTACGTGGCACATGGTACCTGATCTTGACTTTACCCCACTTCTTCTACTCCAGGTGGAGAAGCTGATGCGGAAAAAACAGTTGGACGTTGCTGATTTCAGTGTTTATTGGGATACCAGTTGCACTTTACTGGGTGACCTGCCTCCTGGTCAGCTACAGGTACACGAGAGAGGTTTTGCATATGAAAGAGAGGTTGTTGTTAGTTTCCTTTCTGTACTACAGACCTGGTGATGCAGATTTTATTTGATCTGGCCTTTTAAGAGCATCAGAAGTCTATGGTTTCATGCATTACTGATAGGATACATGTGCAACCCACAAAGGCTGTGCTGTGAAATAGCTTGTTTTACTTTTGAAGAGAGAACATGTTCAGGAAGTTTTTTCCAATGGACTGGCCTGCTAATAAAATACACTCTAATGCATAAAACCAGTGCATCCTAGTGACTGTTGTACACTCACTTCTTAGAGAGTAATTTGCTTGTAACCCCCAGGAAGCAATGGATAGAAGTATGGAAAGTCGTGATCATAATTACATCATGGAGCCTGTCTGCACTTCTGCTCTCCTCAAGAGAAATTGTTCTAAGGAGCCTTTAAGATCTCGGCATACTCCACGGCTGGAATGTGACATTCACCTCGAGACTATACCCCTGAAGCTTTCCCAGGTAAATACCAACCATTCATTGGAACAGCCATCATAAAACTGTGGCAGTGTTTGTGACAGCTTAAATGCTGTTACTGTAACATAGAATTAATACTCTCTGAAAGGTTTTGTTTGGGAGGCAGCTCAAAGAGATATATTGAATAAGTTGTTTTAAAGTCAAGCATTCAAAATTACTTATTTTCCTGAAACAGGTTACTGCAAAAATAATCAAATTGTTGTTTGTCTATTGTAGCAATAAGAAGGGTGCATGTTGGGGTGGGTTGGTCTGTACAATATGCAATAGCAGCTGATGTTATGTTGATAACCTGACATGGAAGATTTCATTCTGTGTATTTTTAAATAAAGCCATAAATGCAATGTCACACATGAAATACTAGTGGCTGGGAGAAGATATGTCACACTGGGGAACAAAATTGTGAATTATGATTAACATTAATCTTAATTCTGCACCATGTGCAGGGCATTGACACCAGTAAACCAGTCCTGTGGTTGGGTTTTTGGCTGGGTTTTTTCCTCTTCTCTTTTTCTGGGAAAACACTCCAGTATCACCTCACTAATCCATGTGTTTTTTCATTAAAAGATGCAGTATCAGCAGATCATGGGATTTTTAAAGGAATTGGCTAGAAAGGAACGACAGCTTAAATTCAGGAAGTGGAAACCAAAGGTTGCAGTAACAGAGAAGTAAGTACATCTTCATATGTGATGTTGTCAGCTGTATTAGAAAAACTAGAATGAGACAACTACAAAAATATACATAATAATCATATATTAGAGATTCAGTTTTCATGTTTCGTTCTCCTATCTCAGAAATCAGTTTTAAATATTCAGATGTAATTCAAATGTAAAATTATCCTTACCTGAGGCTTTCAATCCAGCCTCTGTGTAACTCTAAATTTTGTTGTCTGTGCCTGATATGTGGCAGCTGGACTAGATCCCAGTGGAGTGGTGGGACCTTGGGGAGTTACAGTCTGTAGGACCAGCCCATCTGTGCTGGCTCCAATGCTGCTGCTTTTCCTGGCCACTGGCCCAGGCCTTTTCACTGAGTCTCCTGGACCTTTCACCAGTTGGACATGTACTTGCCTTAGGTTTTTTTTAATTAAATACTGATAATACAGTAATTGAAAATTGTTCCAGCTGCCGGGAGTGGTGGATCTTTGCTCTGAATGCAAATCTTTCGGAGATCAGGGAGCAGAGGCAGCGTTCCACGTGGGCGTTCGCGCTGCGTCGGGCCCGGGATGCCGTGTCCTACACGGACTTGTACTACAGCAAGCTGAAGGGGGAACCACTGTCTGCTGCAGACCAGGTATTTGGATTTGAGTTTCTTCTACAGTGATGGTTAATCATCTTACATTTGGTTTGTTTCGTCTTTTCGTGTTTAAAATGTGGCCAAGTTAAGAACCATCTTTACTTGTACCGCAGGTTGTTTTCACTGAACTGACTGTCTGCTGACCACAGCTTTTAATGATTTTAATGATGAGGCCTGAGCTTGTGGGAGGTGTGTGAGCTGCAGGGTTCATCTGTTTTTGTTTTGCACTGCAAAAAGCTGTGCAAAAAAATCTGGTTTTTGAGCTGTAACCAGTGTTCACCAAAAATAGCATTAACTGCTATAGAATGCCTGTGACAGTTGGTAACATACTTTCTTAACTCATGTTCCCTGTAGATCCAAAAGGTATTTAAATACCAGAAATGTGTCTACCCATATGCTTGGGTAGATAATTGGGAAAAATTGTGATTACTTGACAGCGTGTTTAAGGTTTTTTGGGGGGTTTTGTTAGGGTTTTTTATTTGTTTTGGTTTTCCAAGTTTATTTGAGGATGAATAATTTAGTGCCCCTAATAATGAACCTATAACCTACTTCAGAAAGAAAAAAACTCATGAATTAACTGCTTTTTATCTTTAGGTATATTGGGGGACTTTTTCTTCAAATCAGTTCAGGGCACCATGTACCACACCCATTTTAATTAAAGGTGCAATTATATTGATACTTTTAAATTGTATGTAATCCTTAGTTTTCTTATTTGGATGTGAGCTGTAGGAGTAGGTCAGTGTACAGAAAATCTTCATAGTACCTGACAAAGCCAGGTGTCCTAGAGCTTGTATTTTGTTCAGCAGAGCTGTGAAATGTAACAAGGGTAATGGCAGTGGACTAGAAAAATGTCTTTTGCTTTGTCATTTCATGACAAATTTTTTTAGACTTGGGTGAATCATCAGTTCCCTCAAACAAGTTGTTAATCAGTACAAAGAAGACAACATGTCTGAGTAACTGACTATGAATACTACATTGTCCTAATTTACCCAGTTCATTTCCTCCACCTTCTTTACTCAAGACAGAAGCTTTTTTAGCTCCTGGCGAAGCAAGGCGTTCTGTTAAACCAATTTATTTTCCCCTGGTTTAATTTTTGTGCTGCAAATCTTGCTTCTTGTTTGTAACAGGAGGATATCGTTGTGATTTTTTTTTTTTTTACAGTGCTAAAATAATGTATTTTACAATGCAAATAAGCTTTATTTATAATTCAGGGTAATGTCAGTGTTACAGTTACCTACATGATTTTAATTAATTTTTGTGTGCTGAGGTGCTTGGATACGATCATTAATGCCATTTTAGTTTTTTCAACAAGTCCCTAACTCAGTGCAGAGATACTTGACATTTTTGTGAACAGGATTCTGTACTCCTTTAATGCAGGTACTTTACCTTTTTTGTCTTTGCAGGCAGAAATGCATCGTATTGAGGATGAGCAGACTTATGAAGAGTTGAAGGTTCTGTATGAGATAGTTCATAATAAATTTCATGACTCAGCTGAGGTGAGAACATTATCTGTACAGGCTAATACTTGGAATTTTTAAGTGATTGTCTGAAGTATTGTTCTGCTGGAGAGCCTTAGTAGGTATTCTTGTTGATTTTAAAGTGTGGCATTAATGCTAAAATTTCAGAAATGCTCAGTTCCTGCAGTTTTTACTGTTGGGTCACTTGCACACTGAAATCTTTTGCCATATGATGATCTTCCCCAGCAGGATCCGTGCCAGAATTCCTAGGTCAGGTACTCTCCATCTTAAAAACAGAGAGTGGAAATGAAGGCCTGTAATGAATATTTCCCCAAAATAAACATGTGGCAGAAGTGAGCCTCATGGAAATAACTTGGAGAACACACTTCATTAAATATGGACTAATCTCCATAACAGCACAACACGATCTCTTGCAAATACAAATGCTAAAATGTACAGCTGTGCTTTATGGTGTCAAATGACTTGTTTGGTTCAGTGTTTCTAGACTAAGATTTAACCAGTAATGTGTGTATAATGGTATTTATATATGAATATGAGTATGAAGCAGTTAAGTGATGATGTTTGTTACTTCTTTGCTGCTGCTCTCCTCTAAGCTGAGTATCAGTTAAGACTATCACTGTTAGACAGCTGAGCAAATAGGAGATGAATTTCTGTTTTTATTGTGGTGGTTTTTGTACACACCAACAGCTAGTGGTACTCTCTCACTCAGCAGCAGTAACATATATGTCTTGAATGTTCCAGCAGAGTGGTAAAGAGCCCTTGCCTGATTCCATTGGAGGTTCCCCTGCAGCAGAACCTGCCCACAGCAGCAGCTCTGGGATGCTGCAATACCTGCAGTCGTGGTTTCCTGGCTGGGGAGGTTGGTATGGATATGCTCAGCAGACATATGAAGGTGAACCTTTTGACGGGCTGCTGCCAGACACGAAGGAGCAGTGGAATCCTGAAGACATTCTGGGTATGGAAACACAGGGTTTGCTCCCATGGTTTGGTACCTGGTCCAGGTGGGCAGAAGGAGTTCTGGGCCTCTTAAAGGATTCTGTGCCAGCTGATGTACCCAGGCAGCAGAGCCTGCCCAAGCTCAGCAACCTGGGCAGTGTGTTGGTACCTGCATACCTGCTTATTTCCAAAATAATATAGGAAAGATATTTGCTTCCACTGTTACTGTCATTTATAGCAAAGAGCTTTGGGACTTGTGTTCAAGTATGTGTGTGGGGTCATGTGGGTGTAACAGGAATAGTACTGGGTACTATTTACTTTGTAAATTCAGGCTTACGTTACCTTGATTGAAATAGAAGAATTCTATGGAATATTCAGGTTTTTTAAGGAAAAAGGTATATGTGCTCTATTTTTTGTTTCTATTTCTCCTCCCAAGAGTTAGAAAAATCTCTATTTTCATATTCATAGGAACTTGTTCTTCAGTGGCCCTTGAGAAACTTAATTTATTTAACATGTTGTTTTTGTTTTTTATTAGGTACGGATGATTTTTTTGATCCTGCTGCAGATGCTTCCAGCATGAATACTTTTACCAAGAGAGATCATGTTTTTGCTAAATTAAATCTGCAGCTGCAGGGTGGTTCTTTCACTCTCTTGCATAGGAAGAAAAAGATACTGTGTGCAGAAGAGACTGCTTTTATGCAGCTGGAGTTTTCAGGTATTAAGCCCATTTCAGTTCTTTCTTAAAAAAAATGAGAGCTGACTCAAAATTACTGTACTACATAACAAATTTTCATGTTGAATTTTTTAGTAGAAATAAATATATATAAAGACTTCAAAAATATTTGCTTGTTGGACAGTATTTTTTATTTGTAAAATTGAAATAAAATGTACACTGTACTAAAACAAAAAAATTTTATGTATTTATGTTCCAGGTGTAAAGATATTGGCAGAATCCCTTCCTCGCAGAAAGTCTTCCCTTCTCAAAGTTCAGCTTGGTGGTCTTTTCCTGAGGGATTTGGCAACAGAAAGGAGCATATTTCCTGTTCTTGTTTTCCCAAACCCTGTAGGTGAAAAAAACCCTATAAGTTACTATGTAGGATGCATAATTGTGTATGAAAATAGTCATATTCCAAAACTCAAAATATTCTTTATCCCAGAAAGGGAAAACAAAAGTCTTGAGGAAGAGTTTCCAACTGTTGAATTTACTTTTTCCCTCTCTCTCCAAATATTATTTGTAGAATTCTTCACTTTTATTCTATGTGCTTCAACCTTTCAGTTATATGTGTTGAGAAGAAGATAATTTGTTGAACAACATTTGATTTTTGGAACAATCAGCATTGCTGTTTAATCAGTGATTGTTCTTTTCCATAAAATTCTGAGGCCCAAGCAGTGATTCTGGTTTCACCTGTATACTGATGTACTACATGCAGAAGTAAATGCTAGAAAAGGTGTCAAAGTTCTTAGAGCCATGAGGATTTCCCATGTATTTTGTACTTTGTACTGACTTTGCACTTCAGAGTTCAGCCTGTCTGCTGCAGGAGTGGAGAGTGTTTGCATCTTAGTCACATTGCCTTCTTTTGTTTGACCATGTCAGGGAAAAAGTGCATGGAATAATCTCAGACTGTACATATAGCTCAAGAGAAAAGACTTTTATGCTTATATCAGGTGGCTTGGTTGATTTTATCTAAACAATCTTTTTCTTTTAAATTCTTATTAGCAAAAAGAGGTTGGCTGCATGTCTTCCTTTGGACTCCAAAGTTTGTCCTCAGAAATGACTAATCAGAACACTGGTAAAGATTTCATTTTATGTTTGATGAGATAATTCCTACAAACCAGAAATTTCAAAACTGAGTGCCTAGAGTTTGAATTTGTGCAAATGCTTTTTGCAAATGGTAAAGATAAAATCATAGAAGCTTTATTTATGATGTAAGGGTGCATGCAGGTTGACTGTAAAGAAAGGAAGAAATTATGTATTTCAATAGGAGTTGCACTTACTCTTTGTTTTGTTTTAAGAAGAAATAGATAGTTCAGCATTAGAACCTAAATTATATAAATGTTTTTATATATATAAACTTGTTGAATTCTGTTGATTGTAGAAGTTGTTCATATTACTTCCTTTTGTGTTACTGAGGAATTCTTACACACTTGTATTTCCCCAGTAGTACCAGTTAAAAATCAGTTATTAAATTGTTTGGGAGTTGTTTTTTTGCTTTTGTCTTATTTGTTTCTTTTGGGTTTTTAACAGCTGCTTGTTGTAAGTCATTTTTTATTCAGTTGCAGATCCTGATGCCCCAGTATTTGAGATGCTTTATGAAAGAAATCCCATTCACAGCACTTTTGAGAGGCGCCTGGAAGTCAGTACCAGACCTCTAAATATTATTTACAACCCACAAGCCATTAAGAAAGTAGCTGACTTCTTCTACAAGGGAAGGGTTCATACCTCAGGTTAACCTTTAATGTGTTTTTTTGGTGGGGTTGGGGTTCTGTTGGTGGAATTACATCTTTTCTTGTCTTTGATTTTTATTTATTTTTGTTCTTAGAAATATAAAGCACTAATCAAAGAATCTTCACTTGAAGTTCAAATTTAACAATACTCCCAGCCTTGTCTGGAGGGCTTGTTCCTTTGCTTATTTTGTTCTTTGTTTAATTGAATCATTTTGCTTTGGCAGACTCATGCAACTTCTGCTTAAAAATTGCAAGTTGCTGTTATGCTCCATGTTCACATCCCCTAAATTAAAATGCATAAATAGGGAGAGAGAACTTGTTCCTGTAATCTGCCCTAACAATAGAAAAAGTTTTTTTGAGAGGGCAATTAAAAGAGTATTTCTATAGTAGTGATACAGAGGAAATAGTATTTTAATTTCTGTTGTATTTTTTTGTTGATGAGATTAAGGCTGCCCTTTGTTACAGCTTCTTGAGATACCTTGATTTTTAGATTTGAACATACTGGTTCCTCAAATTTCTAAGTGCAGCAAGATTTAGGGTTTTAGTACCTAAGGCTGTATCACTATAAAGTGGACACCTTTGCAGTTTTGGTTGTTCAATTTCTGAGGAGATGAGAGGTGACAGTAACATTAGGAACATGAAAATGGTCTTGAAATACCAGTTGTTTTTCTGCTGATCATGGTAAATACCAAAAGATTCAAGTTACCTGGTATAAAGGTGGATGTGACACCTTTTCTCACAAGGTGAGAATATTCCATAAATATTCAAGTTTAAAACAAACAAACCAAACAAGCAAACAAAAAACCACTGCCTACACATGTACATCTTAATGTTTAGTAAGAATTTCCTCAGTGGCCATAATTAGCACCCTTTCTGTCTTACTCAAATTTAATTACTTGGGCTGAAGATCTGTGAGATAAAGACCAGAAGATGGATTGGGAAGTATTTTTTAGTGGGATTATTTATTTTGTGCTTAAATACTTCATTTTTTCTGTGCAACAGCTTGATGAATGGGCACAGACAGTGACTTTCACCTTGTCTGTTTTCCTGTTCTGCTAAAATTCAAAATTTTAGCAAAATCCTGTTCTGCTAAAATTTTACTGCTAAAATCCAAAATAAATATTTTATCTTTTTTCCTACTGTTTTTTCCTTCTGATTCAATAAAGGGTGAACAAAGTTATACCTAGTCAGTTTTCCCTTTCTTGTGCAGGTTTTGGTTATCAGTCTGAGTTAGAGGCAAGAGTGGCTGAAGCTGCCAGAAGACAGTACAACAAGCTGAAAATGCAGACAAAAGCTGAAATCAGACAAACCATCGATCGTTTATTAGTTGGAGACTTCATTGTAAGTTTTTACCCTCAAAATGTTTATGTAGACTTTTAATCTTTTGGTTTAGGATTTGGAGATCCAAAGAGTGAGGTTTGTTGTTGCTTGGGTGATGTTCTTTGTGCTTGTGTGATGAGCAGGAGGGGAGTTTTCCAGGTGTTGTTGTAGATTCTTTTTGCTGTCAATCAGTCCAGGCTTGAGGTTCAGAGCATGTTTTCACCTGCTGAAAATGTTTTTATTGACTGCAGTGGAGTCTGTGGTTTAACAAGGTACCAGACCCGAGTGTGGCTGGAGTTTTTGACAGTCAGCTCATCAGGAGAAAAAGTGGCTAATTTGATGTTTCACATGGCATTTTTTGGTTTTTGTCTTGTGGGCTGTTATATCTTTCTTCTTAACTTTCAGGAAAACAGCAAAAGCTGGACTGTGTGCCTTGATATCTCTGCCCCTCAGGTGATCTTTCCTGATGATTTCAAATTTGCAGATCCTGTGTTAGTTGTTGTAGATCTGGGAAGAATGTTACTCACAAATTCTCAAGGTATGATCTAGAATTCTTGCAACTTTCCTTTTCTTTCTGTCTTCTTTCAGAAGGTCAGAGCTTCAAAAAAAGGGTAAAAAAGTACAGGGAGGTTTTTGGGGGGTGTTGCTGCTTTGTAAAGTAGAAAAAAATCCTTAAGATAATAAAATGAAAGTTAGTGTTAGGCAATAAAGCCAGTTGGATAAAACCTTCTGGTGATAAAAATACTGTAGTTAAGTAGCTCTTACCTTTCATTTGGTTTTGAAGATCAGAAGAATTGCAGGGGAAGAGTAATGGATTCTTTTATGCCAACTTGGTCAAAAGTAAATCTTGCAGAAAGCGGGTTAAAAATGAGACAAAAGTGTCTTTTAATAGCTTCTCTACTGGGTTGTGACTGACACCTCTGTGAATGTACAAGTATAGTAGGTTTCTTGTTGAGGAAAAAGGAAGTGACAGTGGAAGGAAGCAAGGACAGTACCAAATATGCTTTGTGTTAAAAAAAATAAGACTTAAGACAGGATGATCAAGTAATCATAGGAAACATCTGAGGAGGGAGGAGAATATTTTTTTTAACTTGTTTGTTTACTGTTTTTTTAATCCACAGAAGACTCTAAGAGTGCAAGTGCCATTTCTTCAGAAGTCAATGAATTGAGTGATGAGGAATATAAAACACCTCTTGCAACTCCTCCCAATACTCCACCGCCAGAATCCAACACCAATAGTGGCATCAAAATGTCCGAATTTACTGGCGTAGAAATAAGTGAAGAGCAGCTGCAGGCACACTTAATGAGTAAAAAAATGTATGAGAGATACACTCTTTCATTTATGGACCTTCAGATCATGGTGGGCCATGTGAAAGACAACTGGAAGCACGTTCAGGATAGTGATGTGGGTCCAACTCATGTGGTAGAAAAATTCAATGTTCACCTGCAGCTGGAGCGCAGACTGATATACACATCTGACCCAAAATACCCAGGAGCTGTCTTGTCTGGCAACCTGCCAGACTTGAAAATTCACATCAATGAAGACAAAATCCTGGCTCTGAAGAACTGTTTGTCACAGCTGAGTACATCTGAAGCTAAGTCTTCAGATGCCCTCCATTTAGGGAAAGACAAGATTTTTGCAGAGGTAGACCAGTTTGGCAGTTTGCACGATTCTGTAATGAATCTAACACAGAGTGTTGTCATGCTGGAGCAGCACACTCGGGAAGTTCTTGTTGAGTCCCAGCTGCTTTTGGCTGAGTTCAAAGTAAACTGTATGCAGTTGGGTGTTGAGAGTAATGGGCGATACATCTCTGTGCTCAAGGTTTTTGGCACCAATGCCCATTTTGTGAAGAGGCCTTATGATGCAGAGGTGTCCCTGACTGTCCATGGCCTGTTACTGGTTGATACTATGCAAACATACGGAACAGATTTTGATCTTTTGATGGCTTCTCATAAGAACCTGAGCTTTGATGTGCCAACAGGAAGCCTTCGAGACAGCAGGGCTCAGTCCCCAGTTTCTGGACCACATGATGCACATCCCATTGATGGTGCTGGTTTGGCAGAGAGATGCACTACAGCCTCCAACACCTCACCTGGTAACAATGGAAAAGATCAAGAGTCCTTGATAAAACTGGAGTATCAGTTTGTGAGTGCAGAATGCCCATCGATGAACTTGGATAGCAGTCTGCAGGTGATCTCTGTACAGGTGAACAACCTGGATATCATCCTTAACCCAGAGACTATTGTTGAACTGATTGGGTTTCTCCAGAAATCTTTCCCCAAGGAGAAAGAAGATTCTAGTCCTCAGCCTTTAACAGCCGACATGGAGAGAGATTGGAGGGAACAGGAAACATTCCAGTCTACTTATGCACAGAACACAGAGGTGGCAGTTGATATTCACTGGTTAAATGTACTCCTCCTCAGGACAGTTGGCATGACAAATGGAGAAAAATACGGGAGAAAAATCGCAACAGCCAGTATTGGTGGCACCAAAGTCAATGTCTCCATGTGTAGTAAACTGGATGTGAATGGCTCTCTTGGGTGCCTTCACCTTATGGATCTGACCCAAGACAATGTAAAGAACCAGTATGTGGTGAGCATAGGGAACACAGGGCGGTATGAAAATCTCATTGGCGATGGAAATTTCTTTGAATCTTTATTCTTTAGGCTTGATGATGGAAATAGCCTTCCAGATGCTTTAAGTTTCATTTTTACAGAAAAGTCGAAAGAGGAGTGTTCTCTCAACCTCAAAATGGCCTCCTTGCACTACAACCACTCAGCCAAGTTTTTGAAAGAACTGACTTTGTCCATGGATGAGCTGGAAGAGAATTTCCGCAGCATGTTGAAAAGTGCAGCTTCGAAAGTTACAACAGTCTTGGCAACTAAAACTGCTGAATACAGTGAAATGGTTTCTTTGTTTGATACCACACCACGATCAAGAGATGTTGCCAGTGCAGAAGATAATGAAGGCGATGCATTTGGATCACAGTCCCTCAAAGCTGATACTATTAAGCTTATATTAAATGTAAACATTGAATCCCCAATTGTCTCCATACCTCGAAAGCCTGGTAGCTCTGAGCTGCTTGTAGGTCATCTAGGACAAATATCTATTCAGAATTTTGTACCAGGAGAAGATGAGTCTACAAGTGATAGGCTGCAAGTTGAAATTAAAGATATTAAGATGTATTCATTAAATAGTAGTCAGTTTACAAGCAAGAAGGAGCCTGCAAGTGAGATACCCCATGGGCCACATTCTTCATTAGGTTCTGCCAGCATTAACAGCCAGGAAGAATCTCATTTTACTCGTCATGACTTCTTTGAATCACTACACAAAGGCCATGGTATGTTAATCAGAGGAGTCTTAATTATTATAATATGAGTAGTATATGTGTTAAAAATGTGTATTGACCATAGGTCTGATTGTATATTCTGTTCCATCCATCCTACTGAAACACATTGGTCAGTTTTAATGACAATGGGCTATTTATTGTATTTATATCCATTTTTGGTCTCCTAAGCAAAACCAGAATGGTGCCTTTTAGGCAGAAATTGAGCAAAACATAACCATAAAACCTTAGTCCAGCATTGCTTAGATTCTGAGCAAGTTCAATAGCTACTGTGTTACCTCTTTCATACAATATTTATGCCTAATCGGTTCACTTATTCTAATGTTGTTTTAATTTCACTTTCTCTTAAAGCTTTCCACATTCTGAATAACACCACCATCCAGTTTGAATTGGAAAAGATACCACTAGAGAAAGATTTGTATTTAACATTTCCTCTGTGTAATGAAGACTTTGAAATATCAAGCATTATGAAGATTGAAGGGAAATTTGTGAATCCTCTTCAGGTACAGAAATGTAGTTTTCCACTATCAATATAAAAATATTTCCCTGCATAGAAGTTAAGTATTTTTCAGGCCAGTGTCTTCAGGTTTAACATGGTGGTGGTTTAGAAGTCAGATTCTTATACACTTGTTTAGAAGAGACAGTCTTAAGTCATAATAATAATAATGATGACCAATATTTAACCTTGTTTGGGGACATTTTAGACATCTTTATGAATTAGTATAACTCTTTCTTAACTTGAGCACAGAAGGAAAAGTGTCACTGTCCAAATCAGTTTATTTGCAGTTGTAGTTGAAACCAAGAATTAAAATGCCACTAACTTGAAAAAAAATCTTTGCAAGAGCAGAGGTTTTTAAGCAGAGAAAACTGAAATTTCTAACACTTAGGAGACAAACAATGATGGCTAAGTAGAACGTTTGTTTCATATATTACTGTGTAAGCTCAGGTGGTGAATTATTTGTAACTAACTCTGTGTGGATGATTTCTGCCCAGGAATACAAGGTATCCTATCCAAGGATCCCATCCTATGTGTTTCTGGGTGGTGTCATCTTGCAGAGCTAATACAGAAGAACTGTTTTGCTTCAGTTTTACATTATTTTTTTCTTGAACTTAAAATTTTTGTGGTTTGGAATTCCACTTAGGAATTTTAGAGTATATGTATTGATTGCATTAATGTCAAGAGCTCCAATGTGGTGATTGTTTCTTTTCTCTACATTATAGGTGGTGTTAGCAAAACATGTCTATGAACAAGTCCTTCAGACTCTGGATAATTTAATTTACAGTGAAGACTTGAACAAATTTTCAACCACTTCTGTATCTCCAACTGGTCTTAGTTCTCCTTCAGCATCACTTCACAGTACAAGCACAGACTTCTTGAGTGAACGGAAGGAAAATGGCTTATTCAGCCACTCTAGTTTTAATTCTGTTCCAAACAAGCCCTTAGCTATCAGGGAAACAAAATCTTTTACTCAAATTCAAGCAAACTTCCACATCTCAGAGCTCCAGGTCCAGTTAAGTGGTGATCTCACACTTGGGGCTCAAGGGCTTGTCAGCCTTAAGTTTCAGGATTTTGATGTTGAGTTTGCCAAAGATCACCCTCAAACCTTGTCCATTCAGATTGCCTTACGTTCCCTGCTGATGGAAGATCTCCTGGAAAAGAAACCAGACTCTAAGTATAAGAACCTCATGGTGTCCCGTGGAGCACCCAAACCATCCAGTTTAGCACATAAGGAATATCTTTCACAGTCCTGTCCCTTAGTATCCAATGCAGAATATCCAGATATGCCACGTTCCCTCCCTTCCCATATGGAAGAAGCACCTAATGTCTTCCAGCTCTACCAAAGACCAGTTTGTGCCTCCCGTAAGAAGCAAAAAGAAGATGCTGATTCTGAGTATCCTCTGACTCCACCTCCTTCTCCATCAGGAGACAGATCCAAGTTGCCCTGTGGAAAAAGTAACTTTGATGATTCATTAGTTCATATCAATATATTCCTAGTGGATAGGAAACATCCTGAATTTTCTTCTCGCTATAGCAAAATTAACCGTAGTGTAGATGTTGATTTCAATTGTCTAGATGTGTTAATAACTTTGCAAACTTGGGTAGTGATACTGGATTTCTTTGGGATTGGATCCACTGCTGATAACCATGCCATGAAGCCTCAGCCTGAAGATACTCAGCAGACAATCAAAGCAGAAATAAATTCCTTGTCAGCTTCTCAAGCCCAAGAGCCTGTAAACACTAAGCTGGATCTAAAGGTATACTTGAGATGCAAAACAGTAATTGGATTGTTTGTCATAAACCATCTGGTTTATAGAAGATCTAGGTGACATTTACATCATGTGTTTTATATTCTAGTGGGGAGTGTGCATAAATGCAGAAGCAGATTTAAAATGTGTAGATGTAGTTAGGAAAAAAAAGAGTTATAGAAAAGCAGAACATTTGCAAAATGCTTCCTTGCTCTGTTACCCTCTCTTTAGTGGAGCGCTTCAGTATTAAAGACCTAACATGCTGCAGTTGACACTGTACTGTTCCAGGTACTGTGGAGTTTATTTATGGAAAAAAGTCTATATTTTATAAATATATATCCATATGTGTTTATGCATCTATATGTATAAACATGTTTTTTAAAAAACACATGATGTATGTGTATATAATATATCTTTGCCCAGAGGCTAATGGCTTTGCCCTGTGGTCTAATTTACATGTGATAAATCTTGAAAGAGAAGAAGATGAAGGTAACAGTGCTGGGATATTTTCTTCTGATCATTCTGAATTGTTTGGGAGACCCATGCATGTGCAAACAAGGCATTAAAAAGGTTGCTCTCCTTCAGTGTCTCCCAATCAGATAATTGTTGTTTGCCATTCATGTGTTACAGTGAAATTGTCTTGGAAAAAAAGCTAAACAAGATGTTCAAGCTCTGAAGTCATGTTTTTCATACCAATTTGTTCCTCTTTTGTTTGGCCAGGTCCATTCTTTATCCTTAGTCCTGAATAAGACAACCAGTGAGCTTGCTAAAGCCAGTGTGGCAAAACTTGCAGCTCACTTGGAAGTGATTGGTGAGTAGATTGAAGGGCTCAGGTTGTTTGCAGCTTAAAATAAAATAAGGTGTGCACTGGAATTGTGATTTTAAATGTTTTTATTTTGGTGCTCGTTGGGTTTTTGTTTGTTTTTTCTGGGCAGAATGTACATTTTCCTCCCACTGCTTCTTCCTTTGCTTTTATAGGGTTTATTTTAAATCATAATTTAGATGATGTCAAACCTTTCATCGTTTTAGCTACAATTGGCTACAATTTTAATACTTCATTTTCACAGAGCAGAACAATAGTTTTTATTACTGTTCTAAAGGAAAAAACAATGAGTTGTATCTAAGTTTCACAAATCAAAGTGGTGTAATCACAATGTGTGTAAAGCCTAGAGTAATGTGTGGGTTATTACAATCTTTGTAGCAGAAACAATGGTTTTCTCTGAACTTGAGGTTTAATATTTAATTGTATTGACTTAATTAATTACTTGTAATGAAGGTATCCCACTAATAGAAACTTTTTGGGTTTGGTAACTGATCTGTATTTGAGGATCCTGATTGTCTGTCCTTTGTTTTGCAGAGGGAGATTTAGCCTTGCAGGGAAGTATTGGAAGTCTGTCCTTAAGTGATCTTACATCTCATGGAGAATTTTACAGAGAACGTTTCACTACAAGTGGTGAAGAGGCACTCATTTTTCAGATCTTTAAGTATGAATTTAAACTTTTTGTTACTCAGTATTAGCTTGTTACTCTGTTAACTTCCAACCCTCCAAAAACACCCCAAAAGTCAAACAAATCCAAAAAAACCCAAGCCCACAACTGTCAGGACTGCATGATCGGACTCTCGGGACTTAAGTGGGACTTAGAATATTTTCAGTTATAAACTTAGGATTTTTAACTTATTAACTTATTGTCTTGCAATGTACAATGAAATGGAAAAGGAAAAGTAGTTCTTTATTTCCTTCTAAAGCTGTATGAAAGTGTTTACATGATAGTTTGTTCCTCCCTAAAACAGGTTGTTTTTTTTTTAAAGTTGGAAGAGGTTTTCAACTGATGAAATAGATTTTCCCTTGCTCCTTGATTTTAGAATAAGGGGTTTACTTTTGTCATAATGTAAATTTGAATTTGTTTATTATGTTTTAAGAAATGGGTCTTGTGATGTTTCCTGGTTTTCCAATTAATCAGATTAGAGATTATCCAAGTAATGTTATGGACTTAATTTCAAATATGACAGCACACTGATACAGAATTGAATGTACACATTATCCTGCAGTGGAGTAGTTACCTTAAAAGCCACTGTTCTGAAATATAATCACCAAAAATCTATCTGGTTTGCAGAGATTAAAGGTACATTCCAAATGCAGAATTTTCCTTTCTGCTCAATTAAAATTCAACAGCACTTAAATATACAAAATTTAGAAGTAATTAACACAAACCTGACTTTTCACATCTGCAACTGAAGTAGTGTTAATTACATGCTGTGAACATTAGTTAAATCTATCTTACTATTTGGAATGCAGCAAAATGTCTTAGTGCTGCTTGTAAAATGTAGCTAAAGATGGGTAAATTTAACTTCCAACCCTTCTCACAGGTACGGGAGGCCGGACCCGCTGCTGCAGCGGGAATGCGACGTCCGAGTGTCCCTGCGGATGGCCTCTGTCCAGTATGTGCACACCCAGCGCTTCCAGGCCGAGGTGGTGTCCTTCATCCAGCATTTCACTCAGCTCCAAGATGTCTTGGGAAGGCAGAGAGCAGCGATTGAAGGACAAACAGTATGTCTAGGCCTTTTTTTTCTGCTTTTTTATGCTTTTTTGCAGCTGAAATGTAATATATAATTTAGGTTAATGCATCAACTCAAGTGAGTTGAAATGGTGGGAGGTTTTAGAGTTTTGGTGTTGGTAGAGAGTTCTCAGGCTCTTCTTGTAGTCATGAAACCTTAATTAGGACCATCCTGCTGCTGTTTGAAGGTTCAGAATACCAGATTGCAAATCACCAGTGCATGGTGATGCCTCAAGGCATCACTGGTTTCTGCAGGATGCACTGGACAGAAAGGGTCAAGGTGTTATCTTGCTTTATTCTTCACTGTTCACCAGGTAATAATACTGAATTAGGAGAGCCAGGTGAGAAGTTGTGTTCCACTCAGGTGAATGTCTCTGATTTAGTTTGATGTCTGATAGGCTGAGGAAATCAGAACTTCTGCATGGTAGAGTGTATGAATGTAGAGATTGTAGAGCAAGATAGAGTCTATCAATATAGAATATATAGGGCATGATAGAGTATTTCAATAATCAGGACAGCCAGAGACCCCACAACCTAATGTGGGAGTAATTAATACAATCTTCTTTTAATAGAAGCTTCTCATAATTGAAGGAAAATCAGTGAATACTTGGATATTAAAATGCCTCATTGTGTATCGGGTGGGAAGTTTGAATCTGATTTTGAAACATCTGTTCTAAATGATGGGGCTTTGCTTTTTGCAGATAATTTTTCATAAGTAGCATGTTATATAGTGAGCTGAGTAGTGTCTGTTCTGCCTCTAATTTCAGGGGTGAGAGGGCATGTCACTCCTGAGTGCTGCATCTCTTGCACAGGTTTTTCCTGTTTGCATCATAATAGTTTTTTAATGAGTGTTTATTCTCTGCCTAAAACAAGAGTTTGAGGAGTTTTTATTGGTTGCTTTGTTGTTGGTTTTTTTTTTGGTATAAACTCTTATATCTTAATTTTGTAAATCAAGGGTAGTGATCCTGAGTTCAGTGCTAATCAGTGGGAAATAATCACCTGCTTCCTGCAATTTTTGTAATTATTTTTTAAATGTAATTTTGCTCTTTTCAGGTGAGAGATAAAGCCCAGCGAGCTTCCCGAGTTCTTCTTGATATTGAGGCTGAGGCTCCTGTTCTTCTTATACCTGAGAGCTCCAAGTCTAACAGTCTTATTGTAGCTAATCTGGGAAAACTGAAAGTGAAGAACAAATTCCTGTTTGCAGGAATGCCAGGCACCTTTTCATTAAAGAACAAGGTAGGAACATTGCTTCTTAATTTAGCAGCTTGAAGTTTTGCTAGTTCTTGTGGATTTTATTTCAAAATCAAAATAGTAAATGATTCTTACATTTTACTTTATATGTTGACTTTATAGTTCTGGTAATGAGAGTGTGTGCCAGTGTGCTGGGAAACCTTACAGATTTGCCTTGCTGCCCTTCCTGCCTTGAGCTTCCAGCCTGAGGCATTGGGGCAGGTGAGCTGAGTGTTTTGAGAGAGCAGAGGGAATAAAGGAGGCTGAACTCACTCCAGCTGCTCTGGTGAGGAAGCAGGACCCAACGAGGTGTACACCTGAACGTGGGACAAAGATGGGCTTTCAGCCCACCCTCTTTGGTTACTCCAGCTGTTCACCACTCAAAATTTCCACACTGAACTGCAGAAGCAGGGCTCTGTGTTGGCTCTAACACACTGGAGAACAGAATTTGGTTTATTTCTTCCTTTCTGCTCTCAGTGAAACTGAGTGTGCGCAGTTGCTTTGATGAGGTGAAACCTTGGGAAAGGTTTCCAGTGGCTGTACACCTGGCAAAGCACAGGACAGGAGTGGCTGGTGCTGCTCTTGAGAGATGCAGCCACAAAATTTGGGATAAGGAAGATGCATCTTGGATGGCTTTCTCTGTCTAACCCATTCATCAAAGTAGGGAGTTATCTGGGAACCCCCTAATGCCATTTTGAAGGGATTAGAAGTTAGATGGACAAAATTGCTGCAGTGGATTTGTGGTGTGTCTGTTGCCTTCATGTGATTGGTATCTACCTGTGACTTTGCTGTAAGGAGGTAGTGGACTGTGATGTTGGGTTGTTTCCTGTACTGTAGTGTACAAGTACAGGTTTGTAAGCATTAGACTCCTAAAGTAACATTATAAGTTAAAGAAAGCATGCACAATAATTTTATTTCAGCCTAAAAATACTGTGTTATGTAGCACTGTAGAAATGTAGGTGTTTGGAATGGGATTAGGTGGGGTTTGGCATTTTTTTAGTTGGTTTTGTTTTCATTTTTCCTCTGTCCTATGTTTGTTTTTGAGGATCGGATTTTACAAGGCAATGCATACAAGGATCCTGTTTTATTTGAGGTATTTCACATCTTTATAGCAGTGTTCAGGTGCTCCTCATTCATTCTATAAAACAGAAAATATTCTTCTGGAATTTAGCACTTAAAGCTACTTAATTTATTAAAATTTATGTTTCTGTTCTAAAGGTTTTGCTGAATTCTATAAGAATTGGATGTAAAGTTTTTGTGGTGTGCTCTTTATGCATGTCTGAGGAGCTGCTAATTTGGATTCAATTGCATAAATTCATAGATTAATAGATGATGTGATGATTCTCCTTTGCATGTACTTTTCAGTCTTCTCTTTACAGTATGAAGTTAAATGTTAATATCCTCAATTTTTTTTCCTAAAATCCTTGATTGTGTTTACAATTAATTTTTCCATTTTTTTTCTAATATTTAAAAACCATGTAAGGCAAGAAAATATTAACAATTAAAACCAGAGAGGAAAGTTTATGATAGGGATTGATGTGACATCAGGAACTGGATACAGAAGGAGGATGGTAAATAATAGTAACAATACAGGAGGCAGGGGCAGGGTGAGCAATCTCGGAGTAAGGGCTGAGTAGATCACTAAAGATGATTGCAGTCTGCATGTGGGACACGAGGTTAATTAAATTAATTTAAATGATTGATAGACAAATCCCAAAATTGGCTTTGGAATATAAAGGTGGTGTGTAAACCTCTTCCACCAGACCAATCACAGAGTGTTTGGAGCCATTCCATCACAGGGGGCTGTCAGATTGGTCAAGCAGGATTTTTGGGAAAAGAAATTTCTAATGTTGATGTGACTCTTTTTGTAGTGGAATTTGCAGGTTTTTGATGCAAGACAGCTCATGGATTTCCACTGGATATGTGGTGGTGGGGAGATGTCTAAAATACTTTACATGACTATAAATGAACTTCTCTTTTTTCACCAGTGAGGAATATACCTTTAAGTGGAGAGATTTATCCAACCTTAAACTGCAGGAGAATTTTGGGACACATTTTGGTGTGTCAGCTGAAGTATTTAAAGTGCATAAAATGTGCATGTATAGAAGTGTTATAAGTGTAATAAATTATGAAGTTGATGACATGGTCTTGCAGAAATAATAGCATATATTTTTTTTTCATCACCTGAGAAACGGCTTTAAATATTTAACAGTCTTTATTCTGCAGAAATGTTTAATATCATGACAGTCTTACCCCTCTGTTTTGGTATTAATTTCATTTACATGAGAGCTTTTTGGTTTTATGCTTGTGAATTAGTTTCTCACTGAAATGATTCCACAGCTTTTGGATGAAGGTTGCTGAAATAATCTTTTTTTACAAAGAAAATGTTCTCATCTGCTGTTAAGGAGATGTTAGGAGAAAAGTTTTGCCATTTTTTTTGCGGCAGAAGATACTGGAATTCTGGTAATTTGTTTCAGCTTGAACCTTGGTGCATTGCTTCCTTAGAATTTAAATTCAAAATCTAATGTTAATTTCTTTCATTAACAGGATTCAGTTCAGTTTTCCTCTCCTATGGGAACCCCAAAACACAGCATGAAGAAAACAAGTGCTGATGAGCCCAAATTAGCAATGGAAGGATTGGTCATGAAAAAATCATCAGGGACAAACATTCCTAGGCTGAAGAGTGAGCCTGCAGTGAGCACATCGAGTAAGCAGCCAGGGCAGCCATCAAAGCTGCCTGTTGCCCCAAACCCTGAGAGCCCAGGTATGTGAGAGCAGTAGGAACCCCAAGGAGCTTATTTTGCCTTGTAAAATACTGCAGTGACATATTGCCTTTATGTGACACTGAAAAAGTATGAGGCTCTGAGTCTGAAGATGGTAGATTGGAGAAGAAATGACTTCTGAGCTTTAAGGCTGATTTTTTTCAGCTGAAAGGATTAGGGAGTTAATAGTTCAGCTTCTGGAAGAACAGTCCTGCAAATTGGGTGTGTTTTGACATGCATATTGCACACATACAATACATTCCTAATGTAAGTTAGGCATTTCTGTGAGTGAGCTTGGTATCTGATAGTTACAGATATTGATGAACATGAACAAAAAAATAAAAAATGTGAAATAAAATCAAAACTAAAAGTAGGTTGCATTAGTTTTGAACACATTTTCTTTTTCTTCCTTATGTGTTATCTCCTGTGTACTTGCAGAGGATCACATCTGCCTCTTAGACTGCATTGTGGTTGATCTGCAGGACATGGACATCTTTGCTGCTGAAAGATACCAGAGAGAGTATTCCAAGGCTGTGGAAGACACCATTGCAGATTTGAGCTTTCCATCCTACTTGGTGAGGCAGACAGGAGAGAGCCTGCTGACAGAACCCTTCAGACTGAAGTTAAAAGTAGAGAGAAACTTGGACAAGTGAGTTTAAACAGGGTCACTTTGTGCTGTCACCTAGAGCAGTGTTTTAGATGCCTTTTGCTGTATCCTGAAGGAATTGCCTGCTATGCTGGAGCTCCTGGAAACGCTGAGGTTTCCTCTGTGTTGCAGGGAGCTGAGTCACACCGTTGCAGACATTTCAATCCATGGCAATCTGTCCTCAGTGCACTGCTCTCTGGATCTGAACAAGTACAAACTGATCCGTGGGCTGCTGGAGAACAACCTCGGGGAGCCCATCGAGGAGTTCATGCGCCCTTACGACTTGCAGGATCCAAGGATTCTTGTAAGAGAAGCTACATGCAGCTGAAATTCTCTTGAAATGTCTGGGGGTGTGTTCATTTTGCTGATGGCAGCAATGTTCAAAGGACAAATAAGCTCTCTAGATCAGTGCTGTGAAAATGAGTCATTTTCAAGTTAAAGGCCACAGTGTTGTGAAATGTAACATCCCCCAGTAATGGTTAATGAAACTCTTTGGAGAAGAAAGACACCACACAAAAGCTGTTTACATTTTTCTGAAATACAGTTTAATTCAGAGATGAAAGTTAGACAATTGCTCTGAAAAAGAATGTTGTTGTTTTCCACTTTCAGACAGTTTTGAGTGGAGAAGTGTATACTTCCATGTCATTCCTCATTGACATGGTTAATGTGAGCCTGGAACTGATGGATCCAAAGGGAAAAGATGGATGCAGCTCTTTAGCCAGGTATGAATGCTCTTCTCTTACTCAGTACCTTATCCTAAATTCTATGCTCACCTGAAAGATACAGGACCAGAATTGAAATAATACGTGGAATTACAGTTTAATAATGCAGTAAAATGGAATTTCTTAATTAGAGTCCAAACTAAGTGTTTGAGCTGCTCTGAAAGATGAAAGGGTATAACACTGTTCAAAATATATGGTCTGTCTTTCCAGTTATCCTTGAAATAAAAGTCCAGTAATCAGTTTATTTTCCCAAGAGAAATAGTATTTTAATTAAGAAAGTGATACAAGGGAAGGTTAAAAAATCAGATTTCTTCTGTGTTGGCTTGTTGGGTTTTTTTTAATCCAGAAGGTTTTTTTTACCAGTGGAAAATATTACTACATTTAGTACAGATCTATTTTCTATCTTGATGGCATGGGACATGATTGTAGTTGTTTTAGAAAATACTTAAATGAAAGATTTCAGCAGTGTGCCATACTTGTAAAGTAAGGGAATTTATTCCAGGGAATAATTAAACTCTAAGTCTCTTTGGTGTGTTGTTTTACTTTTTATTTACTCCCAGGTTTGACTTTAAGAAATCCAAGTTGCTTTTTGAAAGCTCTTCAAACGGAACAAAGTCTGTAAATCTGGTCTCTCATTCCATGATGGCCTTTGACACTCGTTATGCTGGACAGAAATATGCTACAGGCCCCCCAAATGTCTTCAATTGCATCTTTCAGTCATCAAAAAACACCAGTAGCCCAGGAGCAATCCAGATTGAATTGCATTTCAGGTTAGTAATTCTGGGATTCGTTTGTTTTTAACAATGACATAATCAGTATTGTCCTGGTTTTAATACAACTTTTTCTATTGTAGATAAACTTGAGGGCATTGTATTTCAATCTGATTTTTGGAGTGATCAGTGGTACTTGATAGATTGAAATCTGCAGTTATTAACTCTCTGGAAGTTGCTGAATTTTTTTTTTCTTCTTCACTTGTTGCAATAAAATTTATGTTTAAATGTGTAATCAGATCAGATGAAGGTCTGACCTATTAAAATCAGTAGTGCTTAAAACTTGGTAAGTCTGGCCTATCACTTGTATGTGTGCATAAAACCAGTTTGTAGAATTTTTAATATAAGATGCACAAAAGCTGTTTCCCAGCAGGTGTCACACATGGTTTTCTGAGAGCATCAACACAGGCAGAAATGGCACCTCTTTCAAAAACAATCTCTGTATTCTCTTCTGTGTTCTGTCTTACCCTGTTCGTTTTTTCTTACCTATTTTGATCTATTTTAGTATTGAAATTGAGAATATAATGTCAGTATTTATCAGCATGGTGTTTTTTTGAGGAATGTTAACTACCAAAAAAGAGGGTGAAGTTAAATAACTAGAGATGTTCCTTTCACTTCTGATCAGAAAGCTGACCAAGCTCAGCTTTCTCACTCTTATAATAAGTATGATGCCTTTTGAAACAGTTGTAGAAATAATGTAGAAAAAAACCAAATTGTGGATTATTTCAGTCCAGTAGAAAATTCTGGAGACATTTGTTCATAAAAAACAGCTAAAGAACCTTGGCAATTGAGAGAAATTTTTTTTGAAGATTTGCATGCTGCATTACAGTTTTAGATACCTAAAAAACGTGTTCAGAAAGAAACCAACATTTCAATTTGAATAAAACTAAAATGGGATTTACAAAAAAATACACCCTAAAAAAACCCCCAGATGGTTTTCACAGAACTGTTGAGTCAGTGGGCAGCTGGATTAGACACTGTTAGTGAGTTTGCACAGTACAGCCTAATCTGGTTTATGAGTGAGAGTTTCAGGAATCTTCTTCCCAACTGTTGTGATTTTAAATTTCAGCTGCAGCAGCATGTGGTCTGTTTTCAGTGGTGAGAGCATCCTTGGCAGTAGATGTAAGGGCTGGCAGAACTCAGTGATAGTGTTCTACTGGCTGGTGCCTCTTGAAATATCCTGGAGAGCCAGGGAGGGTTACAGGCTTTTGCTGTTGGAAGCAGCACAGGCAGAGCCTGCTCCCCACGAAGGCATCTCAGTTCTTTGGAGATTTTATAGTTCACAGTGTGCTGGATTGAAAATTGGTTCATGGTATTTAAGCACTTAGATGATTTTCCAGTTAGCATGATTAAATGTAGCTGGTATTCCAGATCACAAGGCCAAAAACACTTTATCTCTCCTAGCCAGAGCTGCAGAATGGGATGCTGGGAGCTCAGGCAGGCTGACATTTTTTCTGAATGACAAACCAGCAAAATGCTGTCAGGGTGTGACAGGAAATTCATGTTGTACCTCTTATCTGGGGGCCAGCTCTGAGTTTCACACACAGAATGTTAGGTTTGATACCCAACAGTCATAAAATGATAATAAAAAACGGTTTTAAGATCTGAGATTTTGAAAATTAATATTGATAATGTAAGTGTGGTAAAGGAGCTTTTATGAATTTCCTGTCATGTAGTTTTTCAACTCATCTCTTGTACCATTATGGCTTAGAATTTGTGCAGTTAAGATCTGTGGGTACAGCAAATTGCTGAATTTCAATCTGTTTAAATATATATATATATATGTATGTATGTATTTTAAAGACCAGACACTGTAAACCAAGTGTATCCCTATAAAATGCTATATAATTCTTACCAGATACTGATAGTTTTCAGCATGATTTTAAATATCTGCAGGTTGTAAAGTTCACCTATGTGCTTCTCCCTTCTTAAAAGGTCTACTAAGGATTCCTCCAGTTTCACAGTTGTTCTGAACAATCTTCGTGTGTTCCTGATATTTGACTGGCTGTTACTGGTTCATGACTTTTTATACACTCCTGGAGACACCAAAAAGCGAGAAAATCCCCATTTGTCCCGGCAGAGAACCTGCACCAGTGACACGGCTGTTGTTCCCAAAACTGTGAAAAGTGGAGTGGTTACCAAACGTTCCTCACTCCCTGTGACAGCAGAAAAGCAGCTGGAAGTCAGGGTTAATGTGACAGGTAAATGTGCTTTTCTCTGGTGCTTTTGTAGGAGTTTTTCTCATTAAAAGCCATATTCTGGTGTAAAACCAGGTCCATTAAATTAAATTAAGAAACCTGCTGCAAATGCCTGAAGTACCTTAATGATGCCAACTGCCCTGTAAGTTGTCTTTTTTTTTATTTTGTTAAGGAACTGAATTTGTGGTCGTTGAAGACATGTCCTGCTTCGATACCAACGCAATTATTCTGAAGGGAACCACTGTTCTCACTTACAAGCCCAAGTTGTTAGATCGTCCTTTCTCTGGCAGTTTGTTTGGCATTGAGGTAAGAAAAATAAATTTGCTTCTGTATTAGATCTAAAATTAGAGGAGTTTGTGAAGATTCTTTACTAAAAAGATAGATACAAAAGGAATAGTACACGGTTTCCTTTGGAAATTTGTTGGTTTCTCATCAAATGCTCTCACTTTTCAGCAGTTTTAAGATTAGTTTTACATTTTTTTTTTATTAAAACATTATAAGACTTGACTGTAGCCTCAAAATATTGCTAGCTCTTGCCAGGTCTGTTCTCTCAGTTCATAATTTGCAATTTTTAGGTGTTTTCATGCCGGTTAGGAAATGAGCAAGAGACTGCACTGTCAATCATTGATCCAGTACAGATTCATATGGAACTTATTGGGAATTCTTCCTACCCAAGTGGTTCAGGACTGCTGGATGCTTTCAATAGTGAAGATTTTCCTCCTATTCTAGAGGTAACATTAAAGGCCTGAATAAAACTGCTTGCAGTAGGGAATACTAGCAGAGATATTTTTATGCCCAAGGATTCAGTAGAAGACTTTCAAATGCATAAGAAAAGAATAAGGTAATTTTTTCCTGAAATGGAAAAGGAAAGGAAGGAAGTATGCAGAAATTGCTCTTAGTGGTAATGAAAAAAGTGATTTATGGGATATGTTACAGAGAATAATACTGGGGGAAAGAAATGGACTGATTATATAGGCTGATGGTATTAGATAGTTACTAATAACTGAAAGAAAAAGATACTTTTCTGTATTTTCTGTTTCTAATTATTAGGACATATTAGAAGGAAATTATATTTAAAGACATTTTTTTACCATTATATCAAAGTGAAACTTCTTTTCCCTGAGATGTAATGCTTTTGGTTGTTGGTAAATAATAAAAAGTTTGATAATAAAATTATTGGATCTTTAAAACAGTAGTGGTCAAATTGTAACTCTAAATTTAGTCATCCTTTGGAAAAAGCTTATATTTATCTGAAGTATTTAAGAAAAATGTATAGAAAAAGGCAAGTGAATCTTATATTCTGATTTTTCATTTAGATTCACTTGCAAGCACTGGATATCAGACTGTCCTACAACGATGTTCAGCTCTTCTTGGCAATTGCAAAGTCAATTCCCCAACAGACGAGCGCAGCTCTGCCTGACCCGGCTGCCCCAAGTGCTGCTGATCCCTCCAGTTCAGCCCTGGGGAGTGAGACCTTGGCACATGAGACCAGAGATGGATCCAAACGTGTGCTGGATCCTGTTCTTGGTATGTTTTTCACTGTTGGAGTGAAGCCAATTTTATATCTAAAGGAAATTTCTACAAGGTGAAGCTAATCTATATGCTTAACACAAAAGATGTTGGTATCTTCATGGTGTAAGGTCCTTGTTGGTTAGAATTACCTAATGCATTGTCCTGATGATACTATAAAAAAATGTAAAAGCAGGGCTGAATCGTGTGCTTTTCCTACAAGTTTAAGTTACAATCTTAAACAAGCAAACCCCTATTTTTCATACAGCTATATCTTGATTTTAGAGATGAAAACAAAGAGATAACTGCCAAGGGTTTATGCTTGGTTAACTGTTCATTGCAGAGGTGCAGCTGGCTCGCCTCCAGGAGCTGGGATTCTCTATGGAAGATTGTCGTAAAGCTCTTTTGGTCTGCCAAGGTAACATCAGATATTCTTAGCAGGGGTTTGCACATTGTTCATATTACCTTAATTGCAATTAAGTAAAGCCTTTAGACTGTCAGGTGGCCATGCACAGGCACTGTTTCTTTCTTTAGAACATCTTTGGCTCTGTGCTGGCCTGTAGTCTTAAACATTCTTCTTCCTGTTTCTGCTACTGTGTAAAATCCAACCTCCAAAGATTCTTTCTGCCCTGTGGAATGTCATGTGTGGGGTGCTTGAGTGTATTTTTGTTTGGGAGTTCTAGTGGTGTTCAGGCTGGTAACTTTTATGTTGCACCAATTTCTTGCTGTTACACATCTCTTCCTCTTGAGATCATGTGTTTTCATCTCTCCCTTTTAAAATCATTTTTCTCTAGTTCTATATGTACTACATGAAAAGAAGACAAAGCTTTAATATGAGTGATTCTTTTTTCCTTTAGCACCATCATGCTTCCCACTTTATCTATAGGCATGCATAAAATTCCAGATTTTTATTACATTTACAAACTTCAAAACACATCTCTTAGGATATATCAATGTCTTTATAATCTCATATTTAGGTTACAAAATAGAGCAGTTTCAAGGTACTGCTGAGAATGTTTTCTTAAGAGAGAGGGAATTAGTTTGCTTCTATATGATTTTTACGAAGTACATGTCTTTGAGAAAGTAGGTGATGGTTGATTGGTTGTTTGCTTTTACCTAAGGTGATTTGAAAAAAGCAGCAAGTTGGTTGTTTAAGAATGCTGACCCTCTGAAATCAGTTTCCCAGACCTCTTCTGGTCGAGATAACCAGGGGATTGTGCCCTTCCAGTTTGTTTCTGGAGTGAAAATAAAGGCAGAAAGTGTCTGCATCTGCTTTATAGATGACTGCATGGACTGTGACGTTCCCCTGGCTGAATTAACCTTTTCACGTGAGTATCTGGTTCTGCCTTGGCTTAAAATGACTGTCAGGTCTGGCTGTGTTCAGCATCATGCTCCTGTTTGTCAGGACTTGTCAAATTTCAACTTGGTGGTGCTTGTGCAGGGTATTGAGGGTTCCTTTGTCTCTGTTTAAGTTTTGGTTTTAAGAAGATTGCAGTCGTTGTAGGGTTAAGATTCTGGTTTCCCCTTTTTTCATCACAAAACAAATGGAATCTGTCCTGAGCAGAATCCTAGGGCGGCTTTGTATTGTAAGGTGTGGCTGTTTGCAAATGTTATTTGAAGAGTGTTATGATGGGCTTTTTGTACCATTTCAGTTTAAAAGACAAGACAAAACCTTCCATTGCTTGCTTGACAGTTCACAAAATCAGGAAGTTTGATTGTTTTGCATTAGTTTAAATTTCACTTTTTTCTTTTTTTTCTCACAGGTTTGAATTTTCTCCAGCATTTGAGAACCAGCCCTGAGGGCTACGCTCATTTTACCCTCTCTGGAGATTATTACAACCGTGAGCTTTCAGGTGAAAGACCTAGGGAGTTGCTGTTTTCTCCTTTAAGTTTAGGAAACAACCTTTCCTACTACAGGAGCCTGAAGTTCACCCACTGTGAAATGCCTCTAAGGGAATAGGGAAAGGTTGACTTTTTGGGACTGTGTGTGACAGTGTGATCCCAGACAAGATATCCTGATCTGAGATCAGTTGGAGGGATGTGGAGAGCGGAGATTTTGCTGATATGAAAGTGGCACTCAGGTTTTCAAATGGAATTGCATAGAAAGGTTATCCAGCAAAGTACCAGCTTTATAACAAGCTGCATTGTCTCTGCATTCTGTTCTCTCTTTAATTGTTTGGTGCATTCAGTTTATTACTTATTTCAGGAAGGAAGAGCATGTGAGGGCAGGTGATTAGGTTGAAGACAAAGGGTTAACATAAGAAAACCATCACAATTTATGTTTTAGATATAAAAAAGCAAGTTAGGCCTCAATACAGGCCAGATACTGACAAAAGAAGTAATCTAGTTGTGTGGGTTTTTAAACTTAGAAACTGAATTTTCTGTTACATTACTGGTGACAAGCACTCAGGAATTATCTGTCAATAGCAAGGTAATATTTTTTGTTTTAAAATATACATTGTTTTTAAAAACATGTAGGGTGGTTTTTTAATAGCTTCTAGACCTTTATCTGTTGTGATACTGAATAATAGCCAGTGTAACATGTAATTGTGTGAAAATCATTGTCAAAGCTGTTTTAGAGAGAGCTTAATTCCAGCTAGCTTAAATATAAAACTTTAATTGCCTTCTAGTGCTTTAATTGGAAGATATTTTTAAAATACCCTACATATAGTATACATGGTCTAAATGGAGGACCTGGACCAAATTTGTATTAGGTATTAAATTAAATCCATAGGCTTGCAACTTCATCTTGAACACAGATTAAATATACTTACACAGATTAAATGATCTAATTATGAAAGTTTCATTATTAAATATGTAAAGAGCATTGCAGTGTGGCCTCCATGTGTGTAGCAGAGGTGATGGTTTGTGTTTCTCTCAGGCTGGGAGCCATTTATTGAGCCGTGGCCGTGTTCAGTGTCTTGGCAACAACAAGCTTCGAGCCGCCTGCACCCTTCCCGCCTGAAGCTGGAAGTGAAGGCCAAACCACGGCTGGATATAAACATCACCTCTGTTCTCATAGGTATGTGGGAATATTCCCTGAGAGCAGCACTCTGCAGTCTGCTTTTCACTGGTGAAAATGGCAGACATCTCTAATTAAAGTGCTGCTGGCGTCCCGTGGAGGGAGCGGGACTGGCCCAAATCCCTCCATTTCCAGGATACTGTACCAGGTGTGTGTTTAGGCAGCCTCTGTTCTATCAGAGGGTGTCAAAGTGTAAACACATGAGCTGCATATGTTAGAGCTTAGTAGGAGTTTTTTCTCTGGTCATATGAATTTTATCAAATTTATATGTTATTTGAAATTTATTTTTAATCAGAAACAGGCTTTCATCTAAAGCTTTCTGTACTTCACAGGGCTTAAAAATATTTTGATAAGCTCATCATTTTTCAGTATATTGACAGGTGTAGTGGGGAGCTGCTCATTTCAGTTCTCCAGTTTCTGAGTACCTGAGCTGTCAATTCCCACCTCTGGAAATCAAAATATTGTGTTTGTCATTAAATCCAATTTCATGTGAGCTTCTGCACTGTGGAGCTCTAATTCTGTCCTAATTATAATCTCTATTCTTCCCAGGAATATTGTTGCTACTTCAGAATTATTTGGTGGGCACAATAAAAAATAATGCCAACAGCTGAGCTTGGAGATATAACAGAAAAGCCTTCCTTGGTCCTTTCCTCCCCCAAGGAGAACCTGAGGGGCTGGCAGAAAAAGAGGGAGCCAAGGTGGCAGGAGGAGAAGCAAATCAATGATTCCTAAGATGATGCTTTTTAAAAGCAGTGATAATAAGTGGTGAGGCTGGTTTGTGATTAATATTGTGCCAGAGGACTCAACTGGTGTCTTGATATTTATGCAGGAATGTGCATGTGCCTCTTAAAAAGAAGCAAACCCCAAAACCCCTAGGAAGTACTTCTAACATGAAAATATTTAAGGTTAATTACCTCGGCAGGGAGAGCTCTTAGATTGACACAGGAGTATCTTAAGAACATGAAACTCCACTGAAAGTTTTTTAAAAAAATAAAATCTTAGGGATATATATTTTTTTAAGACACTGCTGGGATTTTATGAGCTGTTGTTTGTCTTTAACTTATGTAAGTGACTCACAGAAAAAGCAGGGAAGTGAAACTTCTGCTTTTAAAGTGGAGCAACTTGAGTGTGATGAATTTAACACACTTTCAATGACTTTGTTTACTGCCACCTTGGAGACATTGGCTGTCTGTGCTTACATTCCTCTAGAGCAATACACATGTACCAAGCAGTCCTGGATGGAAGATTATTGTAAACAGGAGAAAGAAGTGAATGTAATCAGCTCAGAAGACTGGATGGGTTCTTCGGTGGATCCCCCATGTTTTGGGCAGAGTATGTTGGTCATTAATCACACTTTATTTGAAACAGTCCTGACACACACAGTCATCTGCCTAATGTATTACAAACATAAGTATTTTTGGCTTCACAGAATACAGTGATTTGTTAGAGATGTTTGGCAAAAAAAAAAAAAAAAAAAAAAAAAAAGACAAAAAAGCTGTTTTCTGTTCAATTATGTTCAGTTCTTTTAGAACAAAAAGCTTTGTGGCTGCTTAGCTTTGAGTAAAAGCTTTGCAGTGCTAGTTCTGCTTCCTTTTTGTCTGCCACTCTCAGTTAATGAGTGAGTCTCATGTCAAGGATTAAATCAGAGTATTGAGTTTAGGCTGTGGGCAGTTCAGAGAGGATCTTTTTCTTTCTGTACCCCAGAGACCTAAAATAACTGAGTTTCTGGAAAAAAACACTGTCATGAAATAGTCACCTGAGTAACAGCTCTCAGTATGTGGCAGGTCTTTTCAGCTTATTTTCTCCCAAAGTTCCTTCTGGGAGGAATTTTATCAATTCAAATGCCAGCTTAGTGTAAGCAAATGGGTAGAGACTCACAAGTGCATGATGTGTATCTTCCCTTCAGCATGCAGGGGAAGATCTGCCTGTATTTGTGTGCATTTTCTAATCTGCTAACTTTGTCTTTCCTGTCTGCCAGGCCTTCCTCTTGTGTACCTTAGAACTAGGAGTACAGCCAGTTTGACTAACCTAGAGCATCAGATCTATGCTAGAGGTACTGTACAGCACACAGACACCAAAAAGGTGGTTTTCTTCTTTGGAAGGTTCTTGCACAATAAACACTGTGCTGTATGTGGGACTTGCTGGTGGATTGGCCTCTATATTTAAAAATAATCAAAATCCAGAAAGCCCTCAAGCCAAATAACATGACAGCTACTTTGAGTCTGCTGAATTTAGTGGTTTTAGTATTAGTGTATTTCATGCTGTCATTCTTTGGGTCTTTCAGGAAAGAATGGAGAAATATAGCCCAATGTAGGAAAACTGAGTTTGTGAGGAAAGTTATATAAATTGTTGACTATTCAGTATCCCTCTTCTAGAGTAAGTGGGATTAAAAATAGTGTAATAACATCAGAATATTTAATTTATATTCTAAAAATATCCATCTTTATGTTCAAAATACATATTTAAGCCTAATTTAGCATATTTAGGTGCTTAAAACTTTCAAATGCCTTCAGAAGCATTTGAAGCAAAGTTTTCATAAGTCTGTTTTCAGTAAGCCTTAGGAAGTAAAGCATTCCAAATAAATAATTTGTTAGTTTGGCTTCTATTTGACAGGACAGATTTTGGGAAAAACCATGCAGTATGAAGTAAGATTTTTCATTTTTTGACATTATAGAAAACAAACAGCACACTTGATAATTGTATAGCCCTGCAGAAAAGTTAAGGGATGGGAGGACAGAAAACTTTCTAGAATTCTACATCTGTTTCCTGTTGGAGTGACATTAGAAATATTTTCTCTGAGTTAAAAAAAAAAAAAAAAAAAAAATGGAAAATTTTGGATTATTTTTCTGAAATATTTCTCTGTTCGGTTTTTTTTTTTCCCCCAAAAATCAAACAAGCAGCAAAACATCTAATATTAATTGCTTGGCTTTTAATAAGGGTTGCAGCTAAATTACTAAATTAATTATGAAAAAATCCTCCTGGTAATGATAGTCTTTTATTTTCAGGCAGTAGTCTCAAAATGCAACTTTTACATTTCTTTTGAAAATCAGGCCATAGTCCCAAAAATTCTTTTTTAGAAGTCTCCCAAGATAAATTGGCAGTAGATTAAACACCAGTGTAAAAGTTCATTTGGCTTCTGGTCTAATTTTGTAGGACCTGGGCTAGCCAAAAAATTATATAAAGTGAAACTCAACACTAAAAACATGTATTTTCTTTTGGCAAAAATCAGAGTTTTGATTTTCAAGGATTTCATCTTTGTGCTATTTAATTGGAAATAAGTTTCTCTGTAAAATTTAGATCAGGTTTAAGTCTCCAAGGACAATGTGAGGGTCCACAGTTGTCTGTCATGATCAGTAACTCCCTCAAAAACTTTCCTGCCCTCCCCACCTCACCCCTGCTTGCCTCTGGAAACCTTTTGGAGTGACTTCAGATCACTTTTCTTTAAGCAGCTGATTTATTGTGTGTGCCTTCTTTCCACTTCTCTCTTACCAAAGATGTGTCTATTGATGTAGCAGCCATTTATCTTCCTTTTTAAGTAAATTACTGGATTGGGAGGGGTTTTTCTGTGTCCAAACTCAGTAAGTGTTTTCACAGATTTCATGCACTGCAGTGTGGAAGATGAGAGTAACACTTGTGTGCCTGTTAGAAATTTGTGCTTGGAAAAAGTCATATATGGGATAAGTAGTATCTTCTTCTGGTGTTTTGCTGTCCCAGCAGTTTAACAAATCCAGATTGCCTTTGGTTGCTCTCAGATTATTTTCCATATTTCAGTAGTCTTTATCCTGCATAGGAAAATATTTCTACTTGTTCAGGCTTTGAGAGTAAAAGTCCCTTTAAAGAGAATACTGGTTAACCCTGTATTTGTCACATTAAGTGCAGCATAAATTGTAATTATAAGCAAACGTGTATTTAGTATTTCATGAGCATTTGGATGTACTTAAGAGGTTTCTGATTATGCTTGGGTTTTTAGTTAGATTTTCTACATGTTAGGTGTAACTGAAGGCATCATATTTTATAAGAGTTGATATAAAGAAAAGAACAAGTAGATTAAGCTCAGTTCCAGGGGGGGGGTTTGATGTTAGGGGAAGAATGTCTGTTTGTTTTGTACCATTTCTGTACTGGTTTCTAATGGTAAAAACTTTGTAGGTAATTTGGTGTCCTGTTTCTTTGGGTTTTTTTAGTTAGTGCAGGTTTGGTTCTCCAGCCATTGTGTCTCATCCCACATTAACATCTGATGAATGTTTCTCGTGGCCATTCAGCCAAGTCTGTGTTCTGTTTTGTAGCTGAGATGAAGACCCCAAAGCGCAGGCAGCCGTTTGTCCCCTTTGCTCTGAGGAATCACACTGGCTGCACGCTCTGGTTTGCCACCCTGACTACGACCCCAACCCGGTAAGGAGCTCTTCAGGGATCACTTCAGTCATTTGGTCTGGCTCCTCTTCCATGTCAGCCCAACCCTCTTGTTTTTAATGATTTTGTTTTGCACAGACAAGTAGGCAGCTCCCAGTTGTACTCAATTAAGAGCATTTGACACAGAGAGTTTTAATATTAAACGAAAAAGATTATTCTTTTTCAAGAGACCTAGCAGAATGTGGAAACAAGTAAAATACATTCATGGTGTGAATGAGTTCACTGCAGGACTGAGGCAGACTAAAAAGCACTTGTAACCTGAAGCAGTCATTTTGTAAAATGCTGTGATTCTCTTCACAGGGCTGCGCTGTCTCACAGTGGGAGTCCAGGTGTTGTTCCTGAGGAAAACGGGACGTTGCTGGGTGATGCCCATAATGTCAGTGAATGGCAAGAGGTTATCACTGGGGAAGAGGTTCCGTTTGAGTTTGAAACCAGAGGGAAACTCAGACACAGGTGAAGGGACCAGGCCATGAGATGTTCTGACAGTCTCGTATATGGAACAGTTGTGAGGGCACTGGCAGGTGTCACATTAAAAGTGGATTTCTTTAAAATCTGCTGTTGATGTTGAGTTTCTATCTGTAATACTCCTGTATGGAGTAAAATTATAATCTCTCTGGTAAAGCAGCAACTATTGCTGTTGGTGGCAGCTGTTCCTATATGTGAGTTGGATCATTATAAGCTCTCAGAAGGACTTGGGGCCCTTGATTACAAATCATTGTCCTTTACTTTAAAGGATTGTTGGGGCAGTGTTGATTGTTATGAGAGATAAGGACTAGAGCTGATTAACAAATATGTGGCACACTTCTGTTTTTGCAACATAGTTATGTGTCTGTGTGTTCCTTAGGACAGGTGGAGTAATTAGACATAAAATCAGGTCCATCTATCCATGAAATGGAAAAACTCCTGAGCAGATTTTTAAATGCTTCAGTGAGATTCTCTTAACAGAATCCAGAGGATGTTTGTGGTTTGAACTGTTTGGTATTTATTCTGTATAATAATGCTTAGTAGTAATTTAACTTCATGTAATCTGGTAGGCACACACATGATCTAAGGATTCATCAGTTGCAAGTGAGAGTAAATGGCTGGGAAGAAGTGAGTCCAGTGTCTGTGGACAAAGTTGGAACATTTTTCCGATATGCTGCGCCAGATAAGAATTCCTCCTCTTCTACTGTAAGTTCTCATTATGAGTGTTCTAAAAGAATATGTAAATTAGGAGTAATGATGTCTGCAAGATTTTGATCTAAAAGCATCTGCTGTATGAGAAACTCTTTTTAGTTAGCCTGGATTGGGAGAGCTTGGAGCTGCTGGGCTCCTAGCTGTGCAACCAAAGCACAGCCAGAGCAGTCAGCAGTTCATCTGTGCTTGGCAGGCAGAGCTCCCAGTGACAGAACAAATGTATTAGTGACAGGCCATGCACTCATGGGGACTGAGCTTTAAATCAGCCCAGCATTTCAGCAGCTACTTTTATTTCTTTCATTGCAGGAATGCTTTTCGTGTATTTAATTTGCTTCAAATAAACAACACTGGCAATTTCCTGTAAGCCTAGAGATTGTTTTTGAAGTATGTGGCTCTGTAGACAAAATATACTTGTCATGAAGGGAAAATGCAGTTGTAATAATCAGCAGGCTGGCATTTGGTGGAGGCTCAGTGATAAAAATGGTCTTGTGGGTTTCAAGACACAATTTAGAGAGTAGCTACTGGAAGTTGTTGAGCACTGGACAGATAGGTGGTTGAGATATTTTTGATATAAAACAGAATTAAATTTGATTTTAAACTGCTGACAAGAGCCAGTGGTCTCTTACTTGAATTTTCTGATGTTTCTAGATTGAATCATAAAAAAGATCATCTCTCTGTAATTTGAATATTTAAGGAAAAGGATGCAAATTATGAGATTATGATAAATTAATGAGAACTGGTGTTCAGCAACATCTGCTGTAGAATTTTTCTTTACAACAAACCCTCCTTAAGCTTAGTTTTTTTGTGTGGAAAGTAGTATTACAAACAGTGTTTGCTAATCTAGTTCTGACATGATTCCAAGCTTTACTGAAGATCAGAAACACAAATTGATGGAAATTTATTCTTCTGTAGTAAAGTTCTGTGTTAAAGCTGAGGGCATTATCTTAGAAGTTGAAAGTTAAACTACTTTAACCTTCTTGTTTACTTTCCTCCCAGCTTGGAAGCCCAATAAATAGAACAAATATAATACATCCACAAGTTTATGTGAGTATATATTTTCATTCTTTTGAGAGCTACTTCTGTAAGAGTAGGAAAACTCTACAAGTGAACTGGCTTTTCTATCCTTCTAGAACTTCTTCAATAGAAAGGAGACAAAATTTAAGCAAACAAAGTGCACTTTTAAATCAGAACAAATCTTTATGATTTACCATTCCTCACCAGTATAAGTGTTTGAAAAATGGGTCTTAAATTGCAGTATATGAATTCTAATTGTAAACACATACTGAATGTTGTTTTCAGGATCCAAGTGACAATGGCTTTGTGTAATGTAGAAGGTAAAACGCCACAGCAGAAGGGCAGCTCTGAGTGAACAAAGTATGAATATGTTAACAAAGCTCCACCTTACTTCTGAGTTTTGACAGATAGGAATGATGAGTGACTGGTAATTATATGAGGTTTAGGCTTAAAACTCCATGGATTTATTAAATAATGTAATAGTGAGATGATGTATAAAGTTCTTCTCTTGGGATCTGTGTTGTTCTTATTTGAACTTGCATCATTTTGAGAAAGATAATGGAATTAGTGGTATGTGGAATTGCTTTTTCATAATTTTACTGTGCTTTGAGGAGGAGATCCAGGATTATAAAGCACCATTATTGAACTATTTATACACCTTATGAATCCCACATGGTTGGACTCGGTCAGCACGTTTTCCTCCAGCAGTTAATGCTTCATAATGGAGGTGTCCCTCTTCTAGATATATTCATTACCTGAACTTTTTAATGCTTTTAAATATCTTCCAGTTTTCTTCATTGCCTCCAGTTCGTGTGGTGTTTGAGGTTACCATGGAGGGGAGCGCCCGGAAGGTGATAACAGTGCGCTCAGCCCTGATGGTGAAGAACAAGCTGGAAATTCCAATGGAACTGCGACTGGACAGTCCTTCTGCCCCTGACAGTGAGTGCTGTACCACTCCTGTGACCCATAGCATTCCCTAGATACTGTGGGGAGTTCAGCTTTCTCCCCAAGAAGATTCACCAGCATCTGTAATGCTTCACACCAGAACAGACCTCCCTGGACAGGATATGGGTCATGCTAAGAAGAAAAGAGTCAGCAAGAGACTAGAGAGCCCAGCAGGATTTTTGGTTGTTGTTCAGATAAACAGGGAAAGCTGAGACTCTGTAAAGACTGGATCATATTTCTGTATGTAGCAAAATTGTCTCTTTAGCAGTAGTCTAGAGGGTTTTGGTGTTACCATGCAAAGGTTTAGTGCAGAAATGTAAAGATACACTGATAATGTAGCCAAAAGGTTTAAAGAATGAGGTTTTTTGAAACAATTATTGTCACTAAAGAATTTGAGTACCAGCAGGTTTTTTTGGCTGTTTCAGATTTACACACTGACATTAGTCTGCTGCCAGATTGTTAATAGAGCTGAAAATAACAGGTTGGGTTTTGAAACATCCATAAAACAGGAAGTGATTTACACTGAAATTAAACGTATTGCCTTTAAAATTTAAGACTTACTACTTCAAAATTTTATGCTTTTCAGTAAAGGAGCCTCTTTTGATATGTATGTTTTTTTCTCTGGTTGCAGAGCCTGTAGTCCTTCCAGCAGTTATGCCAGGAGATTCTTTTGCTATTCCATTGCATCTCACATCCTGGCGTTTGCAAGCCAGGCCCAAAGGAATGGGAGTCTTCTTCTGTAAGGTTCCGATTCACTGGACTAATGTCCAGAAGGCAGCAGAGGTGTGCAGCAGCAAGAGGGAGTGTCACTCCATGGAGTCTGAAAACAGCCGGTTTTTCAGGTAATTAAAGCCCTTTCTTTCTCTCTAAGCTCTGATAAATTAAATCCTGTGGAAGTAAATAACAGGAAGGAAGATGCTTAGGGGTGAAAGCTGCTGCAGTTTAGTGGGATGTTTTACTGGGTCTGTTGAATGGTGAGAAAGCAGTGAAGTGTAGCTGCTGTGCTTCTGCAGGGCTCCTTGAAACCCCTCTGACAGTGCCTGTTAACCTCTGACAATACAAAGCACATTATGAATATTTATTTTTTTAAAATAAGAAAAAGTTAGAAAATAGGATGTGAGCTTACATTAAATTAACTGCTCTGTCTCACTGAGGATAATGAGTGGTTTTCCAAAGAAGTGTTCACAAATACTCATTCTTTGTCCTCAATGTCCTCTGCTCACTTCTGAGTCCAAAAATGTCTCTGCATATTGAGGACTTAATGGAATTTGTAGTTTTCTGATATGATTGATTTAGGGTTGCTCTGAATATAGGAAATACTGGGACAGGCATTGTGGAAGTTGTGTCAGGGAATGACCATTGCACACTATATAGTTACTGCTGTGTGTCAGTTTTGTTGTTCATTTCCTAATACCCTGTTTTTGAATGCATCACAGGGAGCAAAATAAACAAATTATCAAACAAATGAAGGTTTACCAAATCAATTTTTCACCCTAACTAATGAAAAACTGAAATGTCAAGTGCTCAGAGTAAGGATATATCTACTGGGAAGAAGGACACATTCAGCATTTATGTTTAAGAACATTATTAAAGTTTACTTTAATGGTTAAAAATCTCTTTTTAGTAGCAGTTAAGAACATGCTTTTGCAAGTTTATGAAAGTTGGTTTTAAAGCTGGTAATTTTCTGTTAGGTCTCTGAATAGACCAGTTTTTGGGAAACTAACTTTAGTCTTTGATTAAAATCAGAAAACTCGCGTAGTCTTAATGTTAGACACAAATATAAAATACCTTACAATAATCTACAAAGTGATTATGTAGAGAACAACTCTAAATGCTGTTTTTCTTATCAACCCTGAAGTTAGAGCATCTTTGAGGACTCAGTGCAATACAGAAAGACAGGGTTTAATCGTTCTGTCAAATTCACTGACTTCTCACGTGTGTCGGCATTCCCAGGTTTTGTGTTGCCATAAAGAAGGAAAATTACCCAGATTACATGCCTTCCAGCATATTCTCTGACAGTGCTAAGCAGATTTTCAGGCAGCCTGGGCATACCATTTATCTCCTGCCAACGGTGGTAATCTGCAATCTGCTGCCTTGTGAGCTGGAGTACTACGTGAAGGGTTTGCCCATCAGTGGGACGCTGAAGCCTGGCAAAGAGGCTGCCTTGCACACGGCTGACACCGCCCAGAACATCGAGCTCGGTAAGGCTGATCCCCAGGGACCATTTGCTGCTCCTCTCTGTACCTCCAGGGAACTTGTTTCTGCAAGGATCTATGGAAAAATGGAAAAATAGCAAAAATAGAAAGTGTTTAAATGATAATTTCATTGGGTTGCAGGGCTTCTTATTTTTAATAACGAAGTGAACACATTGGAAAAAAGCCAAGCCAATATTGCCATCTTTCCTCCTCAGCTGTCACTTAGAATGTTCCATATTCAGGTCTTGTTTCCCTGAGAGTGGAAACTGCAGAGAGCAGTGGTAAAGAGGGGAATAAATCAAATAAGCTCCTAATATTTTGGGTGGTTTTGCTGTTTTCTTTTTGACAGAAATAATTGGTGTTGAGGGCATATGTGGAGTTATTCAGCACTGGCTAGACCTGTAATACCTATAGCAATAATTAGCCCTAAGCAGGATCCCTTACAGAACTTGTTTTGCTGTTTGTGACTTAAATTGAGGCATTCATGAAGTCAGGGTTTATTATACTGGGCAAAGTTGATCAGGATGAGCTCTATGAAATATTTCAGGAGATCAAGTTATGTGAAACACCAACTTAAGCACTTATCAAAAACTCATGTTTGCATGGGTGACGTTTTATTTTGCTCTGCTTTGTTTTGTTTCACAGGGGTGTTGCTAGAAAACTTCCCAATCTGCAAAGAGCTGTTGATTCCTCCAGGGACACAAAACTACATGGTGCGGATGCGATTGTACGACGTCAATAAACGGCTGCTCAATCTGACCATACGGATCGTGTGTCGTGCTGAAGGCTCTCTAAAAATACTCATTTCAGCTCCATACTGGTTAATCAACAAAACAGGCAGGTTCTGTTCTAATCATGAAGTGGGAAATAAGGATTTCCTGTAGTGTTTTGATTTTCTTTCTAGCCAAATAAAGCTTTTCAATGCTACTTAAGAGGAGTAAAGGTTGTAAGAATTTATATTTTTAATAGTGCCAGCAGCTACTGTTTGATGCATGTTACAGCAGATAACTTAGACATTGAGTTGAAATATTACAGATTTTCAAACATGAGCTGTTGTATCTCCCAAGAAGTCAATATAGATTAGATCACTGTTAAAATTTGTGGTTTTCAAAGACTGAAATGCCTTGTGAAGGCAATGGTGTGAATTGCAGTGAGTCTGTGTGAACATCCACTGATACTTCCAGGTCTGCACACATCAGTCTCATGACCTGCAGTCAGGAACAGCTGTTTTAAGATTAGATGAAGAACTAGAAGGAGAATTCATGCACAGTAATGGCTAAAATACTACAACAAAAATATCTTAATTCGAAATTTTTACCATTCTCACCTTTGTACAAAGGTGATGTGTAGTTTAACGCTCTTTTCTTCTGTGTTTACTTAAAGGATTGCCCCTTATCTTCAGACAAGATAATGCAAAAACAGATGCAGCTGGTCAGTTTGAAGAGCATGAGCTTGCTAGAAGCCTCAGTCCACTTCTGTTCTGTTATGCTGATAAAGAACAGCCAAACTTGTGAGTAAGAAGGGCAATCAGGAAGAACTTCACAAAGATGAAAGTATTAAGATGACCTGTGAAATGATGAAGTTTTTAATACTGTGTTGAACATATTGAATTCTTAGACATTTCCTACTGAAAGCTCCTTGGTTGGCCAATTCTGTTGTGTCTCAATTTAACCCAAATTTTAATTTTTTTTTATTTTCAAAAAGACACACAAATGCTATCATGATTAATCAGTCTGCAAATTGCCAAGCTTTTTACAGGATATGGCCATGGACTCCTTACCAGTGTGTTGAAGGGGCTCATGGCAGAAATGCAGAATGAGTCAATCAGTAAGAGATTTATCATGGCTTCAAATGCTTCTATATCCAGACACAGATATTCTTTTTCTATCTGGGCATGTGTTTGATCACCAGCATCGTGTTGCTACCTGATCCTTCATTTAAATTACTAAATCTTTGTGTTTTCTTCTTACCCTTAGCTGCACGATGCGGGTTGGAAGAGGAATCCATCCTGAGGGAATGCCTGGCTGGTGCCAGGGTTTCTCCCTGGATGGTGGCAGTGGTGTCAGAGCCCTGAAGGTGATCCAGCACGGAAACCGGCCAGGCCTCATCTATAACATTGGTAGGTGGTGATGGGAGCACTGGAAAACCCTGTGGAACTCTTGGTGAGATACAGTGTCAGTGACAGCAGAAACAGAACAGTTGTGGCAGAGAAACAGATCTTAAATGCTTTGGAGGCTCCAGACAAAACTATTAAACAAAAGATAGTGTTCTAAGAATTTTTATATCTTTGTTTTTGAACTTTACTAGAAATTAAATTAATTTAGCTATTTTTAATTTTACATTTCATCACTGACTGTTAATAACTACATAGTCAAACTGTTCTGCTTCTATGTTTTTAGTCCCCCTGTATGTTAATTCCAAGTACATTCTACATCCCATGACATTACTGTGATTATTTTGAGTGTCTGTGTACTGTAGCTGTTCAGCCATGTGGGTTTTACTCAGTGGTGCATAGGTTGATGTGCAGGAGTGCAGCTTCTGGATTCCTTGTGCTCCTGGTGTACATGAGGTGTAAGCAGGTTTTAATTCTGAATTAAATGAGAATCTGGAAGTTACTGCACAGTGATTGTGGAGGAGTTTTTCATATGTTTAAAAGTGAAATAATTGCTTCCGTTGATATACCTGTGACTGGGAATTGTTTTGGGCTTTGTTATCTTCAGTATCTAAGTTGTACTTGAGAAATAGAGGGTAACAAATGGCTTAAGGTTACATTTACTGGTTAAAATAGTGTTCCAGTGCAAGGCAGTGGTATGGCACAAAGACTTCATCTCAGGAACCCAAGAACTAACTTGTGTTCTCTGAAATATATTGTGGCAGCTGTCTTTTTTCTTTTGTAAATAACAGCTATATTTTCACCTTGTTTTTATTACCAGGTATTGATGTAAAAAAAGGCAGAGGCCGTTACATTGACACCTGCATGGTCACCTTTGCTCCCCGGTACCTGTTAGACAATAAATCAAGCTACAGACTGGCCTTTGTTCAGCGGGAATTTGCCAGAGGTCGGGTAAGAAACTTCCTGGTGGTGACTTTTTAGTGCAGCACTGTACTGAGTCACAGCATCTGCTCACCAAGAAGAGCAGACTTTGTTCTTGGAAGTATTGTTGGCTGGTTATGAGGATCTTCCTCATTATTCCAATAGCAGCATCCCCTCTGACAGAAGAGTGGCTGTGTTTGTATTTTAGAGGTGTATAGGTTAATAGTGGATTTTTTTTAGCTATTATTTACCAATTTCTGTTCCTAGGGAACATCCAATCCTGATGGCTACATCTCCACCCTCCCTGGTTCCAGTGTCGTGTTCCACTGGCCACGGAATGATTATGATCAGCTGTTGTGTGTGAGGCTGATGGATGTCCCAAACTGCATTTGGTCTGGGGGCTTTGAGGTCAACAAGAACAATTCGTTCCACATTAATATGAGGTAGCTGTGACCCATAAATCTTCTGCAGCTGCTGTGTTTTGATAGAAGCAGCTGTTTAATGCTGCAGATGATGCAGATCAGAAATTTTACTTGTTTTGCACTGTGTTCTTGTTCAGGGACACTCTGGGAAAATGTTATTTCTTAAGAGTAGAAATCACTCTGCAAGGAGCCACGTACCGCATTGCGTTCAGCGACACCGACCAGTTACCACCACCTTTCCGCATTGACAACTTTTCCAAGGTAAAAGAACCAAACCCCATATTTTTTTCCTTTACTTTTTTAAGTAAGAAAAGTAGTTCTTCTGTATTTGTTAGAAGTTTTGAGCTAACTTATGCCGTGAAGTAAAATGCAAGTCTGTGTATTTGTGCGTAATAACTGTGATTTTCTGAAGTTCTGGTAAAAATTGGTAGTACACAGCTACGTCATCTTTTTCAAATTATAGTGGTAACATGGCTTTCATGAATGCTTTGAAAGTCTTACAAGGAAGAGAACTATTATCAGTGAGGGGGATGATATTTATTCTGTCCTAGTCTCATTGTTTAGATGAGCAGGGTTTGAGGTGCTCCATGGACCTGCAGACGTTTTGAACCACAAATAACAGATAAAAGCAAAGATGATGTTTCTCATCCCTTTTAGACTCTCTACTTGAGACCTGAATGGAAGAATATGCATATGGAAATGATTGGGGGGTGGAAAAAAAGAAATTAACTGAACACATTTCAGTTATCAGCTCCTGGTAAATGAGCAAGTGATAGCAAAAAGTCTGTCTGATGAGCAATTCGTGTATGAACAAACTCCTCCTTGCTGACTGTTCCAGGTGCCAGTTGTGTTTAAGCAGCACGGGGTGGTGGAGCCCAGGCTGTCCACTGATGTGAAGCCCATGACCTCTCTGGATTATGCATGGGATGAGCCTGTCCTGCCTCCCTTCATCACGCTGACAGTGAAAGGAGCAGGCTCCTCAGAGGTTGTCTGCTGCATGAATGACTTCCAAGACAGCAAACAGCTTTACTACGAAAATTTCATCTACATTGCTGCTACATACACTTTCTCAGGGTAATTCTTTATATCTTCGATGGAAATATTTTTAGCGTTCACATTAAGCTTTAATTAAGTAATATCAAATTATTATTATTGCTCTTTTAATGGTTACCATTCAAATGTTTTTCACAGGAAGTTAAACTTTTGTCTGTCTGGTAGCTAGCAGAAGAAGTGCCAAATTCAGAAGTTGTCTGGCTGTCAGTAATTTGTTTATTTTACCTCATTTCTACATAGTACCTTTGCTTTAGAGGTGCAGCTTGACACTGTTTATTCTGTCACACAGTGAAAAGGATTTAGCATCTGGCATCTGCTGTGACCCCACTTTGTGGTCTCAGAAGAGTCAGGATGTTTGGGGTCCCCATCTGGGGAATGAATGTCTTCTGATGTATAAAGGACACTTTTCCACAAGTCACACCTATTTACAAGATGCCTGTGAGGTTTAAGCTTGCACTGGTTTATATGCTACTGAAAACAGCTCTGGGAGATTGATAAAGGGCTTTGTTACTTTCCTCAAGATGAGGTAGAAAAGTATCTTTTAATTCATCTATTTTGCCTGTGAAGTTCCTAGTTCCAGTGAGAAATCCAAGCCCCTTTTAAGAAGATAATTCAAGTTACCAGCTTGCCCTGAGAATTCCTAACAAGAGGGGGAAAACCCCCAGTGTAAATGTTAGTCTGATGGGCTGTATTTGAAGTGTAAACTTCCAGTTTGCATTTTGGTGCAGATCTGATTCATGCTACAAGAGAAGCTGCTACTCTGAACAAACATGATGCTGTTTTCTTGATGTTCCAGGTTACAGGAGCCGGGTGTGAGACCAGTTACATCAAACAAGGATGCTGCAAATGCAGAGCTTGTCCTTGATGTGTCTCCAAAGACTCAACGAGTTTTGCTGAAAAAGAAGGTACCAGGACACCTTTGACTATTTTTTTTTTTTATAATACTTTTGCTATGTGCTGAAGTAAAATGAAATGCTGAGAGTAGGACAGCATTGAAAAAAAGTTCTGACTTCTAAAGGGTAGAAAAAGACTCCAAAGTGATAGGTTATTTTGAATTATGGTGGTGTTTCTGTATAACACTTGTAGGGGTAAAGGTGACAGAAAAAGGAATCAGAATAAAGTAGCAAGGAAGTAATGTAATGTAAATGTAAAGTAATGTAAATGCCTCCAAGACAACAGAATATGGTAGTTGTGTGTTGGATATTCTCATGAAGTTGCAAGGTAGGACATGCTTCCTTTTCAGGAGCATTGGAAGCCAAGTCATCTGTTTCTGGAGCTCTTAAGAAGTAGAAACTGTGTTTAAATAATGCTGAGATTAACAAACAGCTTTTAAATGTAGCTCTGCATCTGGCTGCTGTTGTGTATTCATTGAATATCAGAGTTCAAGCAGAAGCCTTTATCCAAACTAGTTCCTAATTCACAGCTCTGAAATTAAATATATGCAAATCATTCCAGGAATTATAATCCAAAGCCTCTAATAACAAAACAGAACTAAAACATTTGCTCTGTACTGTATTTAAATGTTGAATTTTTCTGTGACAGGAGCCAGGAAAGCGATCCCAGCTCTGGAGGATGACAGATTCAGGAATGCTTTGCCATGAAGGTTCTTCAGTTCCTCACAACCCTCACAAACCTTCTCCTCGCTCCGAGGACTCCAGTATGATTTTAGATATCGCAGGCCTGGCAGCTGTCACAGATAACAGGTACTGAAATAAAACTCCTCAGGAGCCTGATGGGGGTTTCCAGCAATGTCTTTGAAAACATACTTAATATGATATTCTCTGAATATGGAAGACATTGTTCTGAAGGCATGTGGAAGAGCTGGATTTTATCTATTTTTATAAAACATCATCACCTGTGTGACTTGCAAATACTTGTAAAAGCATGGCTGATGCCTTTTCAGCAGGTGACAGAGCACTTCAGAAGAGAGATTAGGAAAATGACCTGGGGCAAAACAAATGCTCAGCATTGACACAAGTGCAGAGTAAAAGTTCTGAGGTGCATCTCTGAGCGCTGGGGCTTCCCCTGCAGGTACGAGCCGCTGATGCTGAGAAGGCCGGATCGGCGGCGCAGCACCACCCAGACCTGGAGCTTTCGGGATGGGAAGCTGACCTGTGGTATCCATGGACTTGTTGTCCAAGTCAGTACTGATTATATGTTAAACCTGTTTTGTTTGTTGTTGTTGTAGAGGACAGAGACATTTGGGGCTTAGTATTGAAGTGAACTAAAAGCTTTGAGGCAAGTTCAGAATACAGAGCAAAGCAAACTTGTGCAAGCAGCTTATGTTTTAAGTTTACATTTGAATGTTAATAATAATGTTAAATAATTAAAGATCTTGCACTATTAATTAGAAAATAGGAAAGTATTTTAGTTAGTGCCATAATATTGCATTGTTCATTTTGCAATCAAATTACTGCAGTGTAATAAGTGTTACTATTTGAAGTAACAAAAAAAGCTCTGTATTGCTGTCTTTAGATGTTGACTCAGTAAGGATTTACATTCTCATCTACAGGTCCAGATTTCATCTTTTAAAAAGCTTCCTATGATTTTGGAAAACTTTTTAGGAAGGATTTTCCAATGTCCCTTGATGGTGTAATAGCTTCAGTTTTAAATGTGTAGTGGGAATGCTTAATTCCCACTTAATTATGGATTACCCACCTAATTATCAATTACTTAATTATCAGTCTTGACTGTTTCTTTTATCTGCCAACTGATTAAATGTGAGCTAGCAGAAACATTAGTAATATCAAGTAAAATGCTGCTGGACTGCTCTTCTTTCAGTTCTGAAGAATAAGGAGAGGAAAGTAAAATACAGTTTTAAATTAATGTATGTAAATAATTATCTGAAGTATTTACTTATCACTTAATTACTTAATTTTCTTTCCCTACTCTTTTTTCTTTCTCCAGGCAAAGGGAGGACTGCAGGGTCTTCATGATGGAGCTGAAGTTGTTCTTGGTCCTGATAACTCACTTGAACTTTTAGGGCCAGTTCCACCTGAACAGCAGTTCACAAACCAGAAGATGAGGCCTGGCTCAGGAGTACTGGCTGTGAGAGTCATGCCAGATGGGCCAACTAGGGTTCTGCAGGTGACAGAATCTAGTTCTAATTCTTTGCTTACACTGGAAATCCTCTTTTTCTGTATTACATCTTTAAATCCTTGTGAAAAGCTGCCTTTATAACGACATGAAGGGGATGGGGATATCATAAACCAAAAGTAGCTACTACAGTTTTCCTTGTCCTTAATTTTTTAAAGAGATAATTTGCTAAGGTAGGCCAATGTAACTGTTAATTATGTATATGAAAGGGATCATTGTAGTAATTTATTTGTTTTCAGATAACTGATTTTAACCAGCGTAGAAATGATCGTTCATTCAGTGAAGGAGAAGAACTTCCAGTTACGGAACAAGATCTGCGCAAGTTCAAAAATCCAGATACAGAACGGGAATTAGAAGTAAGATATGGCAACTAGTACTTATCCTTTTTATTTTAATTTTTAATTTTAATTGTCCTTTCTAGATTTCAGGAGGGGGATGATGGTCAGTAACCTCTCCTGATGATGACCTTGTGTTATGAACTTTAGATTTTCCTGCTACAACTTGTCATTCATACAATTTGGCTGTGCCTTAATATGCCTTAACCCTCTTGATTCTAAGACTAATTGTCAGTGAACTGCTCAGTCTCTCTAAAGATGATCCTAAAATAAAAAATTTCTTTGCAATAATGTGTATTTGATATCACAGGTTTTTTCAGTGCTGGTTTGTTAGTGGTGGGTTTTTTCTCCTTCTATTCTCAGGTGCTGGTGAAACTGGAAGGTGGAATAGGATTGTCTTTGGTCAACAAAGTCCCTGAAGAGCTCGTGTTTGCAAGCCTCACCAGAATTCATGTCCACTACACTCAGCTCTCGACCAGTCAGGTGCTAGAGCTCAGTGTGCAAGATATACAGGTATTTGCCATTTTGGAACAAATTCATTTATTCATCTTCAGTGTTTTGAGTCATAATAGGTTACAAAAATGTTTAGAGCTGGGACTGAGATTTTAATTCCTAAATATCACTGGAGTTTCAGTTCTGTTTTCTGTCAATTTTGTAGGTGGACAACCAACTTATTGGCACCACACGGCCTTTTATGCTCTTTCTGACACCCAGGATGAGTGAGAACGAGCCCTTGGACCTTGGGCCTGCTGTGCAAGTCAATGCCATGAAATTTCCCAGTAAAAATGCACTGACTGATATATACAAGGTAAAGCACAGTGTTTTGTTTGTGTAACTAATAATAGGTATTACTTTGCTTAAATGACCTTTCCTGTTCTTAATTTTTACTGAAATTTGTCTGAATTCAGTGGTTTGTGAAATACACTTTGTTGACTCAATTCTGAAGCTTAAAGGACACAGTGTCCACCTTCTCATGTTTGAAAATGTGACAAACCAGTCCAGACCCCTGTTTGTCCGTGTCTGTGACCTTACTTTTCAAGGCAGTTATTCTCTCCTGAGAACTGTAACACAGTGAACCAGAATATTGATGTTTTGCTGTTCAGGAGTTGAGTACAAGGTTATAAATCCTCTCTGATAAGCTGTTATCTTGCTGCATAAACCCAGTTCTCTGCACTGCAGCCATTTGGAAACGTTGGTTATGAATTTATCCACTGGCTGTGGTATGTACTGTGAGGGCAAAACTGAGCTGGTTGTCAAGACTTACTTTCTCACTTGGAATCTTTACACAAGTTGATTTTAGTGTTGGAAACGCACCTGAGATTTTAAAGTGTCAGGATTGGGTAATAAAGCACAATGTCTTCCAGAAAATTGAAATAATCATCACTAGTTGTAGATAACTTGAAGTGAAGAAAGCTACCAAAGACATTTTAATGGTGGGAGTTTTGCTACAAATCCATGAAAGTGAAAATATTCCATTGAAATAGAGCATGTTGTCCTTTTTAACAGCTTACATAGATTATATTTCTGGTGTTAATGATGTAAACTGAGACTTTTTTATCTCTGTAGCATCTGATGATCACTGCCAGAAAGTTCACAGTTCAAATTGAGGAGAAACTACTTCTGAAGCTATTGAGTTTCTTTGGCTACAACCAGTCGGAATCAGGTGTGGTATAAAATTGCACAGTGTACAGGAGTGTTGTGATCTCTGCATATAAAATAAGTAGAAAACACCAGCACACTCTTGGCTGTGTGGAGCCTCCCACTCTTGAAGAGAGCTGGAAATGCCTCAGTGGCCCCTGTGAAGCTGTTGATGGGTGTTGGTGCTTGCTGCAGAGCTCAGGTGATGGCCCACGTACAGCCTGTCTCTGGAAAAAGTTCATTATTCATTTTCAGTTCCTGTATCTGGATTCATCTGAACTGGGTTGAAAGAAACTGTGTTATTAATTTAGCAAAGCCACTTTGTTTAGTGATTTGTTTAGTTTGTTTATTTAACCGAGGGCTGGAAGTGGGATCTGTGTTAATTTGTTCCTTGGGCAGTTCCTCTTGCTTCACTGCAAGAAAATTTTGTCTGACCTTTGTGTTGGCATCCATACCCCTGGTTTTAATTGTAATGTAAGTTTTCTTTCATTCACTGAGGCAAGACAGACCTTTTCAATCTTCTGATCTCATAGATGCTATTCTAATCCTCCTATTTTAATGTTTATCTGTGCTTTGGAAACTTTCTGAAATGTTTGTTTTGGAGTGGCAATTGAAAAAGTCACTTCTATTATGCAGTAGCCTGTGTACTGTTACATAATAACTGTCACAGGAAAAGAACTATTTTTGGCATGATTCCAAATGGGGCCAAGCCTATAAATGGTGCTCCAGAGTTGTGTCTTGCTAATCCACAGTATCCTCTGAATTGTCTCTGGAAAAATAACAGTATTGCATTTCACATTTTACAAACTTAGATCTCCAGTGATGAGGAAGAAGTAAAAATTTTGCATTTTGCTCTAAGCCTTTTAACTAATCTCCCCTTTGTTCTGGCTTACCCTGCTCCTTTTGTTCTCTTTTTTTCCTTGCTTACTGTATGTTATTTGTAGTTTATCTGCTGATGTCATCCTAGATTCAGACAAAAATAATTTTCTCATTTAGAATTGGCATGTTTTCTTGTTCATAAGTCTGGTCCATAAGACTTGGTCACTTTTTGTCTTTTGCCCTGCTTCCTCACAGCACCCAGGTGTTCTTACAAATAACATGAGCCTGATAATGTCAACCAAATTTGAGTCACCCTTCATGTAAATTGATTTATTGGATGTCTTCCATGTAGGCATGTTGTGTATTATGTAGTGAATATTTGAAAGCTTGCTTTGTACATTATATTCCTAGTTAAGTGTGTAAGGAATCACAGAGAAAGTAGAGAGAGGAAAACAGACTGCAGGAGCACCACTGCACAGTAGGAACATTGCATAGTCATGTGTTATCTCCTTGTTTCTGTGTGCTGATAAAGAGAAAATAGAAGTGAGATTAAAAGCTCAAATAACAGGTTTTAGAGATGCAGAGAGATCTGAAAAAAATTCTTGAGCCTCAGAGAGGTCAACCTCGTGTCACAAGGCATGAGTAATTTTGCTGGCTACACCAGCAGTCACACATACTTCTTATTTGTGCAGAGGATTGTTAACTCTTAACAGAGTGTGCATTCCTAACCCCATATTTATTTATCTTTAATTGGTTCTAATTCCTGTGTTTTGTCTGGATGCAGAAGTCGAAAAGTATGATGAAAATCTCCATGAGAAGGTTGTTGAACAAGCCGGGGCACAAAAACGATACTACTTTGAAAATCTGAAAATCAGTATGCCTCAAATCAAGTTGAGTGTCTTCACTTCCAACAAGCTCCCTTTGGATCTCAAGGTACACAATGCATTCCCAGAGCAGGCTTCCAGTGAAGAGGAAGAAGAGGGAACAGATGCTTTAACTTGATAACTCTTAGATTCCATTTACTCTTGCACTATCCAAGTTAAAAATAATAGAAGTTCCAGCAACTTCTGACATTTGATTAGCATAATTTCCAGTCTCTTCTCTAATAGTCCTTAATTTTTTGTAATTTCAGTTGAAGCACAGCCAATTGGGCCTAATGACTCACTGCTTTACAAAGGACCTTAGTTACAATAATGGAAGTGTAAAGAGCTTAAAGGGAATTACTGTCATAAAATAAGTTCTTCAATGTGGAGAGCATAAATACAGGACAACTCCGAGTGTTTTTATTAAAAAAAATGTTGTTTCATTGGAATTGGAGAATTTGCATGATCACTGTGCAATATAGTTGAAAATTAAAGTGAAACAAGATTGATTATGAACTTAAAATAGGTGAGAAGTCTGGTCTTTTTAATATAGTCATAAATCTGGCACAGTTGGTAAATGAACCAGGGATTCCAGAATATGATCAGAACATAATCTCATCCAGTGTTCCCAAATTGTGTGTTGGGACTTTCCTGGACATTTTTGAAGTGGCAGCAGTCAGTTGCCACTTGAAAAATGATTAATTTACAATTTCAGTCAGAAATACTTCAGTTCTCTCTGAGCTAATACAACCACCTGCCTCCAAGGTGGGAGAGTTGAAACAAAACCAACCAACCAAAGCATAAAAACCCCTCCCTATTGTGCAGTAACTGAACTGCTCTCTTCTCAAAAAACCAAAACTGAGACACCAACTGGGCTTTTTTTGTCCTTGATACTAAGGACACCATGATGAGCAAGCTTCTCAAGAAGTTCAGTGTTGTGTAATGAATGTCTGTCATGGAGTCTTACCAAGATAATCCAGAAGATCCCCAGCCCTACATTCTTGTGTTCTTTTTACTGAATCTTTGTGCCTAGGACATTTCAGTAGCTAGCTGGGATATTCTTTGGCTGTGATATTCCTAGCTATGATATTCCTTACCACTAAATAACAGCAGCAGTGTCCTGAATGTGTAGTTGCACTTCAGCTTCAACATGAAAACCCTTGTAATTCCATTAGCTGAAATGCAGACTGAGGAAGCAGAGCTAGTGGGGAGTGCCTTTAAGAACCCAGCACTGTGCACTGCTCTGTTTGGATTTCCTACCACCCTTGGTATAGGATTGCACATGGATCCATCTTGGCAGCCTCCAGCAGCCTTCCCAAGAGAAAACTTGGCATATACATTTATCCCCATAATGTTAACAGTCCCTGTATATTCTGTATATTGACTTTCAGAGAAAGAGTTCAATTCAGTTCTGTAGCACAGGAGAGTTCAGGGCAGGAGGGAGAGAATTATCACAGTAGAGCCTTTGTGGAAGTTTTTCTAACTACCTCTAATGTTTCTGGCTTGGACATGGCTGTCTGGTAATTTGGTGTAGACAGATTATTTTTATTAGGTACCAGTATTAACAAAGTTGCCTTATATAATACCTGATAGTTAAACAGGAAATTACTTCCTACCCAAGTGAATAATGAGGACTACTCTGGTTGGTCATCCATTTACTGAAAAAATAAATAGATCTTTTCTTACTTGCAAACTTAACTCAGACCTGTAACTTGCCTTAATTGCCTGCAGATGGCACAAAATCTCGTGTTCCTTATACCAGGCAGCTTTGGTGATTAATGTATAATGATAAAACATCAGTTTGAAGCTTCTTGCCTTGGTGAATGTGCAGATGCCATTATCAAGACCTGAAGAAGAATGGGCCTCATTCTGTCTGAAAAAATTAGTTTCCTTATAATTTTATTTTCCAAAATGAATTTATTTATGTGTGTCTATATTTAGATGTATAGCTTGTCCACCTTAAATGAGTTTTTTTACGAATAAATTGTACAAAGTACAGATGGCCTGTGAGCTAATTACAGTCTTAGTTTTCTTCCTTGAAAAATAATGGGAAAAGCTAGTTTAAAGAAGTTCTTTAAACCACATAATGTTAAGAAATGAGCCTCAGGCTTACAGGAAATTATGTATGTTATTCCAGTTCATCCTGACACTTAATCCCTTCACAGAAGTTCAGCAGGGTGGAAGATAGACAGTTTTGTCAAGGAAATTCATTTAGGGTTGGAGTTTGATTGAACATCAGAACAATATAGCAAAGTTACATGTGGAATCTTAGACACATTTTGGTTTGAAATATTCCTATCAAGTGTGGGAAACGGATTGCATTGGAAACTTAGTGACTCTTGAGTTACTAAAGAAATGAAGTGCTAAAAAGTTACCAATACTTAGAATTAAAAGATTTGTGGGTGACTGTATGAGTATCCACACTGCAGGGTAGAGAACTCCAGCAGCTTCAGAGAATTTTGGTTTGTTTCCCATTTAAAGGATGCTGTGAATGAGAAGCAGAGAGAACAATTACAATGGCAATATCTTTTATTTACTCAGGCCTTGAAAAGCACACTGGGGTTCCCTCTGATCCGATTTGAAGATGCTGTGATTAATCTGGATCCTTTCACTCGGGTCCATCCATATGAAACTCAGGAGTTCATCATTAATGACATTCTGAAACACTTCCAGGAGGTCAGTGTGATAGAGATTATGTTGTGGCAAAGGTTGAACTTCTCTTGGTTGAGGAGGATGTGGGAATTCCTTCCTGACTATTAAGTGTTAGTGCTGTGTTGCTTCTTGGGTATATGGAGAAGTAGTATCCCAGAAGAATTCTAAGAATACACTGCATTTTAAGATGAAAATGTTGTTAATTTTACTGGTATTTGTATATTGATTCCTCTAGTAAACCTACCTGGGTTGGCATAAGTTTCTGTTGTGGGTGGGATGTTGTTGGTTTTTTTTTCCATCAACCTTGGTGGTGTTAATGTGATCCATAAGAAATACTTCATCATTTTTCCTCTTGATTTTACAGGAGCTGCTGAGTCAGGCAGCAAGGATTCTAGGTTCTGTGGATTTCCTAGGCAACCCTATGGGTCTACTGAATGATGTTTCAGAAGGTGTTACTGGACTTATAAAGTATGGCAATGTGGGTGGTCTCATCAGAAATGTCACTCACGGAGTATCAAACTCTGCTGCAAAGGTAAAAATTGTGATATTAAAGTTTGCTATAATAATAAGCAAAAAACAGGCAAGAAGTCAAATAGAACTGTTGACCATGCTTAAATTGCTTTATGTCCTGTTTGTTTAGTAAAACTGGTGTTTGAAGTGTAATTTTGTTTTTCTTAAATGCTTTCTGTACATCCCAGGGATACCAGAAACAGGAATCAGTGGACCACTCAAAGCCCTATTATTGCTGTACAGATACTTGCAAGTTGAATCAACAGCTGACCATTTAGAGAAATAATTTTCTCCTACATGCAAATGAACAAAGCTGTGTTAAATTATGTATATAATCTACATAGAGAGAAGGAGCACTAGAGAAAGGTGGAGTATTTAAGGAGTTATTTAGTATAACAGGAGTTGCTAGCTGTTATTTCTGAGAAGTGATTAAGCTGATGTGAATAGCAATTATTATGCTAACACTTGAGGTTTGGGGGGGTTTTGTGCCACACAGCATGAGGAATTTCTAGATTGCATTGTATTTATCTGTAGTTTAATTCCAAAGTCTGTACATGGTGAATATGCTTTTGACCTTCCTGATAACAGCTGAGAGAATTCAATTACATCAGTGAAAATAACTGTATTTAGTGCCCAAGAGAGGGATGATCTGAAGCAGGAGTCAGAAATAGGAAGCAGTTTGGATCATGGTTTGTAGATGCTGTACTTGACACTTAGCAAACATGTTCTTGAAATGTTTTATTACATACATGGTGTGTTGGCATGAACCCTTTCATGGGTACAACTGCAGTAATGCTGTTTTGACACAAGGACATGTTGGTAAGTTTGGTTTTTTTGAAAATTCTTTGATTTCTCTTATTATCATTTTCCTAATGGGTGACTTTGTACATGTGTATTGTCATGGTTCATCCTTTAACAACCATGCCCACTTATTTGTATACAAGGAAATCTGCTTTTTCCCCTCCTTAATGAAAAGAGGTAATTCAGAAGATGTGAAATGCAGAGTCTGTATCATTACAGAGAGGTCAAGACTAACATTATCAAACCTAGCCCATCACTAAGTGCAGAGCTGGGTCTGACTCAGAGAGCAGAGCCACGAGGAAAGATAACGTGCACATTCTCTGTCAGAATTATTTTGTTTGCAGCATTAGCCTATTTTGCACAATTCCAAGAAATTCAAACAAAATATTATATTGATATTCCTGCCATAATCTCCTAGCAGGTGGTGCTGTAATTCTCAGCACTGCAAATATGAGCAGTCTGGTGGAGGACTTGCTGAGCTGGGGAAGGCAGCTGTATCTGTCTGCAAAGGAGTACTTTTGTCCATGCTTTGTCCTCGTGGTTGTAGTCTCTGGTGACCCATCCACTCCACCCAATAGAGTATGTTTCTTTAGAGTTTCCTTTCTATAAAGTGTTGTTTCCTCATCACAGTCACATCTGCAGCAACAGTCTCATAAATCTTCCTTTAAAAGGCACGAGCCTTCCTCTGTTTCCCACAAGGGCAAGGTCATTCTTTGAACTTTGGAGTCATTTGTAACCAAGGGGTTTGTGAAGGAAGATTTTCAAAGGCAGAAGGGCAGTTGAATACTGAACTCCTTTCAAAATTCAACAGGAGCTGAGTGCCTGCTTCCCATTTCTACCTTTGAAAATCACCCCATGTACTATTTATTTGTCTTCCCAGGTATTTTTTTCTTTCTCCTTGGTATATCAGAAATGTCTCTGTGATGCAAGTCTCACACAGCTCCCTTTTCAAAGCTTTTTATATGGTTTATGTATTTGTCCTTTTGGAACAGGGAGAGAAATCCATAATTTAAGAAGGCTTAGTAGTACATTTTGGAGCTCCTTGATGTACCTCCTTCCAAAGGTTGAATCATAATTCTGCTGCAGAGAAGACAATGGTAAAAAAATACTCAAATAGTCAGGTTGAATCCATCCTTATGTGTTGCACTACTTTTAGGCATTTAAGTCTGCTTGAAAACTAAGCCAGGAATGTCCATATGATAAAAAAAATCAGCATTTAAAATACTGTTTGGGATGTGTTCATGGTACAACAGAAATTTGTTTTACTTTCTGTTCTACCTCGTGTGTGCCTTATGAGTGTGTCTAGGGTATGTAAAGTACTAAAGTATGTAAAGAAAATTATGGGGAGAGGAAAAAACAATTTGAGTTAGTCAAGAGAAACAAAACTGAAACAATAGGTCATTTTCATCTTGCTGCTGGTGCTCCAGGAAGGTATTTTTAAGTGTATTTTCACTGCATAATTTTTCACCTGATTCAGCTGTGCCACAGGGGGCTCTTGTCTTTGCAGCTTTTTCTGTGGATCTGGTACCTAAAGCAGCCAAAACTAGAGGAGTCTGTGTCCTGCACAGGCACTGAGGGCTGGGAAACATCTCCATTTTGGTTGTTTGACTACCTGACTTACGAAGTGTGTAAAATAAAAACCTATCCGAGATTTTTAAGATGAGTTAGCTATTAAGGTGTGAGTACATAGATAAATAAAGAGTAATGCTATAATCATGGCTTTAAAAGTAACACTGCTGAACTGAATCGAGAAGTAAGCTATTGGAGTTGTATCTGGTTTTGTCATTTTATTGCTTTTCTATTTTATAGTTGTGCTGATTATCCCTGTAATGGCTTTTCCATGCATTTCAGAGCACGCAGTGGGTAATGCCTTCTTTCAAGTGGAGAGCTGCAGTGTATTTAAATTGGCACAAAACCTTAGGTTAAATAAAGTTCACTACAGACAGTTTTGTAGTTTTTATCCCTTGGAGATTCCAAGTTCTGTATTTTAAAAAGTTCTTTGATCCTAAATATAGACACCAGAGGGAATTTCATTCCCTCTGAATGGAGCCTTCTATAGTTGCCATATGCGTAGAAATGTCTCACATTCTTGGCATCCACACTTTTTTTATTTCCCCCGTTAGGCATGATAGAACTAAATCCTAAATTGTTCCTGTTTCTTCAGATGTGTTTCAATTAGAAATGAATATTGATCACTGAATTAGCAGCTGAACAAAACTGTTCTGTAGCTTGTGCTCTCCAAATGGAAAAGTAAGTGTGGTTGTATCTATTACTGGCAAATAGGTGTTGTGCTGATAGTGAAATTCCTGGTGGTAAAGGATTGAAAAGATTCACAACTCGTCAATATTGTATTTAATGTGTCTGATTTCTTTCTACCTCTACCATGAATTCTTATCTTTTAGGAATTATGAGCACATAGTAGTGTAGCTGTTATGACTCTGAGGTTGTGATATAGGATGGAAATAATTGGTGTGTACCTCCCTTCCTCTTGAGAAAAAGAATTTAATGAACTTCATGAAAGAGCTTAATTTTCATATTGAACTTTGAAGTCTCCAGTTTAATTAGGCTTCTTAAGGAGAAGTAAACCATCAGTCACAGCTACATTCCCGTTAGGTTTTTGGGAAGCACTCAGGGTTCTGGGAGACAGACACCTCAGATGCCAAAACTTCCCCAGAGAGGAGTTGCAGCAAATTGCATTTGAGTGTTGGTTTTCTTTTATGGCTGATGAACCTTTCTGCCCTGGACTTTCACTCCATCTATTTATTTCAATGAGTTCAGACTGATGGTAGACGTGCTTAGGTGCTTAACAGAGATTGGAAAAGAGATGAGGTGTTAGAACCAGGCAAGAAAACTTTAAGATTAGTAAGGATGCTGCAGGTGAGTGTTTGGCATGGAGGCATTTGTAGAACAGGAGCATGAAAGCAACACAAAGGGAAAAATGGGAGTTTTAACCCTCCTTATAAGAGAAATCAAAGCAGAATCTCAATTGGCTGGCAGTGACAGGAAGATAAAGATAACTGAATGGAAAATAAAGAGGAAGTAATAAAGGGATTATTTAAAAACGAATCTTGAACAAGTGTTTGACTTGCATGAATGGTAACTTTAACAAAGTTGGCAGTAAATACAGTAAGAAGTGGCTGTAGCAGAGCACAGAAGAAAGGTACAGTTTGAGCAGGCTCTACCCAAAACAGAAAGGTTTCTATAACAATGAAAACTGATGGTTCCTTTTTGTTTAAAGTTTCTTAGTTCACTCAACCAACCACTCCTTTTTTGATACTATTTAGAAGCAAGAACAACTGCCATTCTCCCATCTTTGGAGTAACTGCAGTTCAGCTCTAGCAACATTAGCTCAAAATGCCAAGGAAGTAAGTGAAAATAAAATCCTACCTTGGTGTCAGGGAACTTCTAACAAAAACTTTTGTATATGAAGCCTGAGAAAGAAATACATGGTGGTGTTTTCCTCAGAAAAGTCTAAAACAGAATCATCAAGTGATGCTGTAGAAAGGTCATGGTGGTGTTTGGGTTCTGAGTTTGCTGAGTTCCTGATGTTTGTGTGATTCCCGGCTCTTTTCCTTAATTCCTAAGAGCAGAATGTGTGTGGTTGCTGTCACTGGATAAAGGTGAAAAAGGCTGGAATAAATGTCACCTTTTTGGGCAACCTTACAGATTGGAATTTGGGGTTTCCTTCCGGAAAGTCATCCCTTACAAATGGTAGTTGAGGTATTGAAGTAGTGGGATTTAGCAGCATTTACCATAATTTTTTTCTATTTCAGAAGTGATTTATACAGTTTGGGTCACATGTAGCTTTTTCTGTGTTTTCTTCAGTGTAATCTTTATCTTTCCCAGTGTAGTGCAGAGGCTTCTGCAGCCTGTCCAGGTGGCACTGCAGATCATCATCTGCAGTTTAACTTGCATTTCATCCACTGACAAGCAGCTCATGCAGGTTCACATGAGGAGTGAGAATCTGTATCAAAATGTGCAGATGATGAGGTGGAAAGCAATTGAAATTCCCAGGCAGAAATGTTGAGTACTGGAGGAACATTACAGATGAGGCCATTTCCCCATTTCCTGCCAGTTTGAAAAAACAGCAAGTTTTATGACCAATTAGTGGCAATCAAAAGCCATGGAAAGTGTCAGTTTTAATGTGCAGAACATCTGGAATCTGTAATTAGTATCTTTGAAAGAGGTTTTGGGATAAAGAATCATCTTTGAGAAGTTGAAGTAGTATTTTTTTCTTCCTGGTTTTCATTTGTACCATGGGATAAAATGTGTGTGGCCAGCATCTAGGTTAAAAGTTTTCTTCTCAATTTGGTTTAAATTCAGCCTTTCTTTTACAAAGCTTCTTGCACAAAGTGAACACACTTTAATCCAGTGTATTTTTACGTGGAGAAATGGGTGTGGGTAAGTTGAACAGAAATGGTGGTATATTCTGTAGGAAGAACTGGTTTAATGTGGACTTAATGTCCTAAATGTACCCATTCAAAAGCAAACTGACACATTGGTGGCAGTTTTGAGTGAGCCTTACCCAGGAGAAATTGTTCAGCTGACAGGGAGAGTTCTGTAACAATGCAGCAACTACACACATGGAGATGTACAGCTGGATAGAGAAATGTACAGGTGACCATTTGACAATTGAAATAAAGAGAGATTAGAGAGCTTTAAGTTTTACACCCACTCTAGAGCTTCATTTTGAAGGGGTTTACCAGCTGATTTTCGTGTAAAATAAAATGCACTGTTCCTGTTTTGCTGACTCACTGGAGAATTCAGTGAGCAAAGGAGAATTTAAAATGAGGTATGCAGAGAGTTGCCAAGTCATAAACTGTGACACTAGAAATAAGCATTTATCAAAGATTAAATGGAATTTAGTTTTAACCTGCATTTTTTGAGTGGTTACATGTCAGGCAGACAGGCACATCTATCCCATATGTCACCATTAGCATCTGAACGAGAAAAAATGGTGTGTAAGTTCGAAATTCATCATTTCAGTCTTGATAAATGGCTGACTGCACCTCCCAACTGCTTATTTAAAGTTGTAGAGTTGAGTAGAAAACGTTAAATAGTACAGACTTAAACTTGAAGTTCCTTAGCTGTGTATCCTTGAGGAGTAAAAATAGTGTTTCTACATCCAGGGCAGAAGGCCAAGCTGTACCAGGAGATCCAAACAGCTCAGAGCTGTTCACTATTCTCCCACACAAAATGGCAAGTCCAGTTAATGTCCCTTAATGGGCTTTCCTTCAAAATATCCAGTAGAATATGGAAAGCCTGTTAGTTTTTAAACTGGAGATTTTTTTTCAGATCCCAACTGTGATCACAGGTGGTCATGGCAGAAAAAGAAATTGTCTGGAAAGAGCCTAAATGGTGCAGTTAGTGCAGATGGAAATGCTTTTGGAAATCAAAATCAAGGAAGCTGGTAAAGATGATGTTAAAACCAAACTAAATGTGGCCTCTCTGAATACTTTGTTGTTACCTATTAACTTAAGGTACTGAATTTCTTCAGGCTTTTTCTCTGTTTTTCAGTATATTGAGGGGTTTAAGGAAGGGGGTGAAGGAGGGCAAATAATTCCATTCCCAAAAATAAACAAACATGAAGACCTTGGGGCTGGGTAAGAGTTAAGGCTGGGGGGGAGGGGAATTATCTGTTAAGAGTATTAGTTGTTTAATAAAGCACAGTTGTCCTCCAGATGAACCCGCCAGTGACTCCGCAATTGGGGTCATTCCAAGTTCATGCTGTGGACTTTTGACTGCCTTGTGTGTCTGTGAAAACAGCCGGCGGTTCCTGCAGGGATCACTCATTCAGGCCTGTAACACAAAACTATTGCCAGCGGGCACCTGCTGCTGTGGCTTCCCAGGAGGTGCCGGGGGAAGCAGCGCGGCTCCCCCAGGATACCCGGCTAATCCCAGCACGGCTTCCCGTGGCCGCCAGCAGCCCTTGTCAGGATGCATTAGGAAACTCGCTTAACCATGGGATGTGAGCTAATTAAAGCGCCTTCACTTTGGGTATATGACATAAATAGGGGTGGGGAATGCTGTAGGGAATCTCAAGGAACACGTTTGTTCAGTGGGAAAAGCTGTCGGCTCCTCGTGGTTGTCGGTAATTTGGAGAGGGTCAAAGTTTATGTTGCTCTGAAAACGAGAAGCTGATTATGGCTTTTTGCTGATTTAGTATTTTGTAAATGAAGAGTGTGTCGGTGCTGTTGAGAGTGCCAGGACTCTCTGCACAGCTTGGCTGGGTTATAAATGCCTTGGGGGCTCAGCCTGAACTGTCCTTTCTCCTTAGGACTGGATGGAAGAATTGACTTGGTCTGTCTTGATGTGTAAAGGAAAATGTAAAAGTCTACAGCACATAAATGTAACTGAATTCACAATCTTGCCTGCTAAAATGCCCCAAGTAATTCTTAAGAGACTGACCAAAGACATGGCAAAAGTAATTTGGGGAACAGCTTCAGACCAGTAGGCCTTTGAAACCTGAAACACCTGTTCAATTTTCAAATAAAACCATTTCACTTTTTAGTCCCATTATATTATAACACACCGTTGACCACAGGGATAGGAAGGTAGGAAGCTGTGTTTGTTGTCTGTGCCTACTGATGGCCAGTAAAATTAAATATATGCTGCTTCCACTCCATAACAATGTGTGTACTGATGAGCAAAGAAGCTGCTCTAAAAGTTATTTTTATGGTAAGTCGCAGAAATATATTACATATCAATCCTAAGACATTGCAGTAAAAACAGGGAAACTTAGGCTGCAGAATTTCCTGAACAGATTTATCTGTCCCACTGCACCCAGTCCTTGTGTATATCCAAGAATCCAGCAGAGCTTTTTGATTTTTGCACTTTCCAAAGAACAGCAGCGAGATTTGAGGATGACCTTTTTTAACCACAAATTCTAGCAGCATATGTCTCCTTAGCCTGGAACATGTACACTGCGAGGATTTTTTGCCTCTGTAGGCAAATGCTTAATTTGTAACTGTTGTAATTTAGTGACAGACATCAGCATAAAAATTGGCTTCCTCTAAAATACCTTTGACAGGTTGTAGAGGTGTAGGAAATAAAGGTGGTTTTTAATGATGTTGCTACAACACAAGTGACCATGAAGGATTGAACTCCTCTTTAAATGAGTTCTGCAAAGCAAAGATGTGAACCAAATAAGCTCTGTGATTTCTGGTTTAAACACAGTTCATTGTGAGGTTTGCACAGAAGTTTTAAGTGATCCATATTTAATTTCATCACTTTCTCTCTTAACATTCCATCTTGGAATGTTCTGGTTTGCTCAGTCAGTAATATTTGTAGATGTACCATTCTCTGATGCTAGAATTACAATGGAATGTTTGGACTCAGGTCATAATTGTGTATTTATCCTTTTGGGATGTCCTTAGAGAACCAGGCAGTGCCAAGAGCTTAAAAAGACTTAAAAAGATTACTTAAACCTTATTTCCATGCTGTGTGCTTCATGCATCTGGCTTAGAGGGAACAAGCAGTCCAAAGTCGAGTTTTCATTTGCTTTGAATTCTTTTTGTGCCCCATAAGCCTCCATTGTTTGGCACAGGCTTTGGTTCACAAACACTGTATATGGGTGTTTTTGTTTTTCTTCTATTGCTTAAATCAGCAAGGGATATGTAGTCAGTGGTAAAAGGTTTTTGTGGTAAAACTTCCTTAATTATTGTGCCTTTAAAAAGGAAAACAAAAGACCAAATAACCCAAAACATGAATAGATCAGTTTCTTGTACAGATAATATTTCATCTGCTTTTGCAGATCTTGCTGAATAGTTAGTATTGATTGTTGCCTCTGTGTAAATGTAAAACAAAAAAAAAAGATGAATCATTGATTTACTTGAGTCTATGGAGGAGGAGGCTGAGCCAAGCGTGCCCTGGGCTTGCAGAGTTGCAATAACAGCTTCAGTGATTGTGAAGAGTGGTTAGCATGCTCGTCCAAAGACAGTGTGCACAGTAGCATAATGTGCTGGGATTTGGAGGAAAATGTCCTATTTCACCCTCCTCAGGAGGATGAGTTTATCTTACAGCAGGCTGAAGTGTAGTGGGGGATGTTTTCTGCTTGCAATCAGTAGCTTCATATCATACATGAGCTGGTGTGGGGCAGAAACCAGGGATCCAGGTGTCTTTAGAGTGTAGACCTGGAAGAAAATATCAGTGTCCCTCTGTAGAAGGAAAATGCAGGAAGAACCATCTGCTTTGGGGAGAGAAAGGGTGAGAGGAGGCAGAAGGTGTCTTGTGAATGAAGGTGAACGAATGCTCAGCTGCCTGGGGTTTTTAGGAGGGGTTCTCCTTCTGTCCAGACAAAATGGGAAAGGCAAAGCATTAAACAATACGTGCTGATGATAAGTTGAAATATTTTAAGTACCTGAAATGACAGAGCTTTTAATGAGTGGTCTGGAAGGCTCCTGTTCCCCTCTGTTTGGAGAAGTCAAGTTGACAAGTAGAATACTCACTTCTACGTGTGCCTTGTGCAGCCTGGCTTCATCCAGAAACACTGGGGGCCTTTTGGTCGGGAAGCAGCTTAATTCCCTTAGCTGAAACTGATGTATTGGTTTGCAGTTCTGTTTCAAGGCAAAGGATGTCTGAAATGGGAAAAATGCAGAGATAAAAGACCAAGTGACTAATTTCTTTTTTTTCATCAGCAAGTAGACAAAGAGCTCATTATGAAAATTAGGGTAGAGAAGAAGGAACTGGTTTTTACAAGTCCCTTGATTAGTTTCATGTTTGTTCCACAGACTGTTGTGTTTAGTTATGTTGGCATTTACATGGTCTTGAGTAGGCTTTGAAGTTATCAGGTCACACCTTATTAACAAAAGCTGAGGAAGACAAGGGTGGGTCACACTTTTGGTGTCACCTTTGTTTATCTGGAGCCTATTTGCTGTGTGACCGGGTTAACAGCTCAATAAGGCACCATCTCTGCTCTTTCACAAGTCTTGAAACCTCAGCCTCAGCAGCTGATACTGCACTCCACAAAGGAGGCATCTAAAAGCAGGACACATGGAGGGGAAAAGGCAGGTCTGCTTTTGTGCTTCAGCTTGTTCAAATCCCGCTTCAGAGTTTAAGCTGGACTTAAAATGTTTAAATTACTAATACTTGCTTAGGTTTCTGATCCTTAGGTAGTGTCTGAGGAACTTGTTCTCAATACAGTGATTATAACCTAGACAGACTGGGCAGGAGGTGTTGTGCAGGTGTTTGGTTAGTTGGGGTTTTTTTATGTTGGAAATCTTTAATTTCCTTATTGTATAGGTAGATACAATCCTATTAGGCAAAACAGACTTAGGAAATCATTCCATAGTATTTCTGAGGTACACAGAAAAGTTAAAAAGAAGTGTCAAGTTGTGATCCCCAGCAGGTATTTCAGGTGGTATTACCTATAGTGGCTGATAAGGATGGATCTAGGTGTGGTTCACATCAGGAATGATGGTAACTCTGACACCACAGTCTGAATCTTTATTCAAATATGATTCTAAACCTCATACAGAAAGGGTGAGTTGCCCCATTGCCCCGAAGCCTTTCCCATCACTTGCTAATGCCTGTGGAACCTCCCCTTGATTTATCTTCGCTGACATTTCACCTCTAATTGGCAAACAGCACTGCGGAGCAGGAAGGGGCTGGTCCCAGCTGGAAGTGGCTCAGGAGGGACCCACTCACTGTGCTCACTGAAGAAACCCCTTGGTTTGGGTACAAATGGTGCAGATGGTGACAAAAGTTTGGCTTCAGTCTTTATTAAATGAGGCCAGGAAACAAGCAGTCCCAGGGGAGGGGGTAGGAGGAGTTGCTTCAAAAAGTAATTCAACACAAAGTTCATGTTTTGTAACTAATGTGTGCTGAGTTCAGATTTTGTCACCTGAATCAGGGCAAAATGGAAACATTTCGTGGAACCTTTGGTACATCAAAATCCTTAAATTGTTTTGCTTACAGCTGTAATTCAGTGCTATTTTCTAAATAACACAAACAAAAATGTCCCTGTTTAACTTTGGGTTTACAGATGACTTTTAAACTATGTGCATGGGATTTTTTTTTCTTTTTTCCTCCTTACTAAGAAAAACACATTATTGCATTAAAATTCTGTCTACACACAAACAGGATTGCTATTGAAAATTTGGTGTCAGACTGTGTCATGGAGGAAGGAATATTTGAGAAAAGACTGGATTGTATTTGCAGGAAGAGCTGGGGTGTTGAAGCTGGAAAGTGTGGATGCAGGGGTGGGGGAGAAGCTGTAAAGAGAGATTACCAATACTCATCAATAAGTTGGTTTATTCCTTCTGGCTGATTGTCCAATCATGCACATGTAACTTCCAAAATGTGTTCTTGAAAAATAAGTTTCAGGTCTTGAGAGATTCTGTAATGAGGTTTAAATTTTGAGGACCTGTTGAACCTTTCAGTTTTTATAGCAACTAATCTAATCCTCATAAGCAAAGTATTTTTCCAGGAAAAAACCAAACTTAAATGCGATTCGTAGATAGCTTCAGGTCAGTTTGTATTTCTAGGCTAATTTTTTTTAAAAATAACATCTACATTAAGTTCACAACAAGGTCAGAAGCAGCTCAGTCCATGATCACTATGCTCTGTTTAGTCTCCATATGATCAAGTCACAAGAAAGGTCATGGGATTTCATTTTCATCCCTGTTGTTAAAATCAACTTGTTTAGATAATTGGAGCCACTGGACTGGTTTGTCTTTAAGCTGAAAAGGAGTGCTTCAAACCCGGACATTGTGTCACTAGTGAAAAAGAAACACAACATTGGAAGAAATGGCAGAAAATGGAGAAGAACTTCATCGTAGCACTGGGCCCACAAATGAACTGTTTGTCCAGTTCTTTTTTAATCTTCCGTGTTTCAGGGTTTCACAGCAGGTCTCAGTTGTCCTCTGGTGCACACCTGAGCCGCAGAGGGGTTTTACTGTAGCTGCTGGGATGCAGAGGAGATGGTCCATGAGACACAGGCTGGTCCTTACACTCTGAAATCCTTGTCCTGGAAGAGCTGTGGTCATGCAGGACACCAGGGACTTCAGCACCCCGAGTGTCTTTGACATTCCTGTGGCACTAAGTGCATTTCCCAGCCCCAGTCAAAGCTGCGGCAAAGCTTTAAATGATCTTTCCTTCCTCAAGGGTGGAGAGGATGAAGTTTGTTCATTTCTTGAAAAGAGATAGGACTGCTGATAGTAGTTGAGTGGTACAGGAGGTGTCCAACTACACATCATCAAAAACCAGATAGATTTTGGAGAGTATTCCAGGAAAATTCCTTCTAGGAGCCCTTTTCTGTAATAATATCCTGAATACAAAGCAAGGTTTCAGGTTTTCTGTCTCCTTTTCTTGTCTCCCTCCTTCCACCATGCTTCTGGTTTCTATCTGATTACATCAGACTAAAGGTCAGCAGATCACAATAGATCATTTTTATTTGGTGCTTTTTCATTGACTCGCACACAGCAATGGTCAGAGTTCTCAGAACAAATCCTCTTTGGACATAATGTTCCCTTTTATCCATGAGCATGTCTCTAGTCCTCCCCCCAACTTTTCAAGGTAAGTGTAAGGAGTAAAAATACTCCACACACACACTCACAGGGTTCCTCCTGAGCTTTTGGTTTGGTACCTGTGGACACTTGCTGGAGGTTATGATTTTTTTTTTTTTCTTTTTTTTTCTTCGGGAATTTTCTTCCATTTATTGTCTAAGAGATCATAATGACAATATTTAAGAGAAGCTAAATACATGCTGGGGGGAGGAGGAGGGAGAAGGGTGCAGTTGGCTACCCTCATGGCTGAGGGAAGGGCAGAGATACCATGAGATTTTGGCTGGGGTTGAGGTGCTGGGCTCGGCTGCTCGCTCGCTCTTGCTCTGGGATCGGAGGGGAGATGGTTGGGCTGCGGCTGCTGAGGGGAGAATTCACCGCCACCATGGAGTTCCGTCTTTACTGCTTCTCCTACTGTGAGTGAGGCTTTGCTTGTAAGATCGGCCATTGAGCTAGGACCTCGTCAACACCCGAGCTCACTAGAAAGGGCCCTCACCATCAGCTCAGGTGCCTCAGGAAAACCCTGGCACACCGAGCCCCTCTGAGGGAACGTCTCCCAGCTGTTTGCAGGAGCCTGGCTGCTGCTGCCCCACCATGCTGTTTTTCTGCCGCTCCTTTGGGTTTCTCTCTGCGCTTTAACTCGCCATCCCCTGTCTGCTTTAACTCGCCATCCCCTGTCTGCTTTAACTCGCCATCCCCTGTCTGCTTTAACTCGCCATCCCCTGTCTGCCCGACCTCCACAGTGCCTGCTGTGGAGTTTCTGCTACATTGTGTTTGCCACCACCCCCTGCCATTCCAGCCTGCCGCTCTGAGGCTCCTGCTGCAGCCCATTTTGCCACGCGGAGGGGCACCGTGCTCGGCTGCCGAGGGTTTGTGAAGAAGCAGAGCCTCTCTCCCATCCCTTCCCGTCGCAGGCCCGCCGCCATTGCCGTGTGGAGAGGCGGCCCCGCCACAGCGCCCCCTGCAGGCGCGGGGGAATCCCCGGCCCGCCCGGCCCGGAGCCAGCAGCGCCCCTGCCGGCCGTGCCCGGAACTGCGCCAGGGGACGCGCCCGAGCCGGCCGGGGCTGGGGCTGTGCTGCTGCTCCCTGCTCGTCTGGGGCACACACACACACTCGGGAACAACTGCTAGTCCTTGCCCTTAGCTTTGCCTGAAAGCCCCGTCATTTCAGTTATAATAATTCAGAGGGAAGTGGTTCATATTTTCCATTCCAAGGGAGGTTCCCGCCTTCCTTGGCAGACACCTGTCCTTTAAACACAGCTGGGGATCCTGTCAGGGATTTCCCCACACTGTGCCATGAGTGTGGCCTGACTCCCACTCCTTCTACAACACAGCCATTTCTACCCTGAGTTACTGAAAAGGATTTAATTAGCTCTTAAAAATGTCATTTCATGACAGGTCTGTTTGTCTTGAAGCTTTGCACATATCTTTGCAGAGGAAAAGCTTTATATCTAAATAACATTCTTTTTAGGTTTTGAGGGGTTGCGTTTGGGTCATGGACATTGCTTTTGGTACATCTTTCACAGACTGGGTTTGTTTTGGCTTGGCCACAGAAGTTGGGGCACCTCCTTGTCACCTCAGGATTCTAGTTTGCACATGTTGGTGTAGTTTTGAGTTTTCTTCATGGAAAAGGATTGAACAGATTCTGTTATACATCAAAATGAGCTGTCTAAACGTGCATTTCACAAGTAGGATCTAGAAATTTTCTGCATTGAATCTACTGAGGAGAAACAGCTTTTGTTCTTCCAATAACAGGAAACATCTTCTCTTGCAGTTTGCTGGGACTTTGTCGGATGGTTTGGGAAAGACCATGGATAACAGACATCAGACAGAGCGGGAATACATCCGGTATCATGCTGCAACCAGTGGAGAGCATCTTGTAGCTGGAATCCATGGACTTGCACATGGTAACCCTTAGCTGTAATTTTAACTCATTTATCCCTTAAAAGGGATGATCAGATTGCAAAGAACAGTGGGTGTTACTGCTGGGTGTTTGCTAGAAGTCTGAGCAGTGGAGCTGTCAGAGGCTTTATGCTTGAATTTCAGTGCTTGCAGGTTGGGGTGGGGGCACTGTTTGGTTTTCAAGTCAGCAGAAATGACATTTAATAATCGGGGGTTTTCACATGTAACTGGAAGTAAAAGCATTTTTTGCAAATAAAAATGACAAAGGAAGTTCATCCAAAACATCAGTTTCTTTGTAGAGGCATGAAATACCCACACAAACAGATTTTTTTTGAGGGCCAGACATTAAAAAAACAAAATTAGTATGGCTGGTTGTAGGTTTCTTGTGTTTGCTTTTGGTTCCAGAAACCTGAGTTTCCTTGGAATCAGTACATCAGTTTAAAGTTACATTTCACCAGTTGGGTTACTTTGTGGGTTTTTTTCAGTGTACTAAGAACTAGAGACATTTATTTGTGTAAAGGGTAGTGGACTAGTTTTAATTTGGCTTGAACTTTACATCGATTTAGTTCATGATTTATCTGTTGAAGAAGGTTAAATCAATACAAGCCAAGTTTAAATCAAATATTTATGTTTTGCATCATCTTGGCTCAATTTGTTTAAATGTTATTCTCACAGTGTAACTGTTGCAGCCTATGCAAAGCTGATTTGACTTTCACTAAAAGGTCTTTTCTGTGCTGAGAAAAATCTTCTTTGGTCATACAGAGACACTGTAGGTATGAAATGAATCATGAAAGTTCCTCTCACACCAGTGTGCTGAACTGTCTGACGTAAATTTATAGAAACACAGGAAATCCAAAATATGTGAATCTTTGCTGAAAAGTCCATTATGAAAGCACTTCACTGTGTTGTATTATCCAGTAATTAGTGTGACTGTTCTAGTCCTAAGTCTGTGGCATTTTTAAATGCTTCCCATTCCGTTTTTTGAAAAAAATAAAGGAACTGCTAATTACTACATTTCAACAGACAGGATTTAATCATAAACTATAGTTACTCAAGAGGAGAGATTTAAATACTTTGTGCTTCTTGAGTTTGGCAGTTTAGATCTGCCTGGTCTGTATTTGAGTTACAGACCTCAGAGGAGCCCTTGGCTGGGCAGGTGAGTGCTTGAGCCAGGGCACTAGAAACTGATATTTTAATCATGGAGATGTGAAATCCACAAAGTGCGTTCTCAGACAATGTGAACTGTTCCAAGTCTTTTGAAATCTCAGTAGGTGCTTGATTTCTCAGAGCATTGAGGTTCTCAGGAAGGGAAATGTGCACAAAAATGTCTGTCAGCAGCGTCACAATTAAAGTCACTTAAACTGACTTTAAGGATACTTAAAGTGCCAGTTTAAAATAATTTACTTTGTCCAGTGGAGAAATGCACTCTGTTGTTTTCTGTCTCAGCTTTTGTGGTGATTGAATTTTGTCGCATCCTAAGTAACCACTTAACCTGTGCAATAGATGAGGACTCTGGGTGTAAGTACAGCTGGAAATGAACCAGTATAGAAATACTTTTAAATGCACATATTTAATGATGAATTAAATCTTTTCCTATGGGATAATGTAGTCTGTACATATGCATATCTGTACTGCATATACAAAGTATAAAGTTATTGGTTAATGTAATTGAGTTTGAAAGTTTGTGTGTTAAAATAAATGCACACTAAACCTTGTAGGCAGAGAGCATCAGGTGGGTGAAGTTCTGTAAATTCTAGAACCAATAATTTCGGACTTCTCTGCTGCTCTTGTCTTTGCCAGGTATCATTGGAGGATTGACAAGTGTCATAACATCGACAGTGGAAGGTGTGAAAACGGAAGGAGGGGTCAGTGGTTTCATATCTGGCCTGGGGAAGGGGCTGGTGGGCACCGTCACCAAACCCGTGGCGGGAGCTCTGGATTTCGCGTCGGAAACCGCGCAGGCAGTGAGGGACACCGCGACCCTGAGCGGCCCCAGGTCAGCCACCAGTTGGTATTTCTAATCAATAACACTATAAAACGTTGTATTAATGCCTGCTGCAACTTCTGAACTGATTATCTTTCCTCAGGCAAAGCAACAATAACCAAATTTAATGTAAGCTGTTACCAGCCCATTTCATTCTATTTGCTTTTTGTTTAATGGATGGCATTTGTTGATACTCTAACAAGAGTGAAATTTGCCTGGAAAAGCTGCAACATAAAATAGGAATTATTAACCTACACCTTTAGATGAAGCAAAATTTTTAGAAAGACTGTATGTGGTAAGACTAAACTTCCACCACTGAATCCTCACACATTGTTGAAATGAAGGAGTTCTCCCTGCTCTACCTCCAGCTTTTATTTTGCTGTAGAAAAACAGCACTTGAAAGGTTTGAAGAGTTCTGTCATCAATATAGTGCCACTGTTTTAATTTTTATTTTGTGCAAAGTTCTCAGTTATGAAAGGGGGTGGCTGTGTGCCCTTATGTGCATGTGCCCATCCTCCTCTGGCTGTGAGGTGTCAGCACATCAGGACAGATGCTTTGGCTTCTTCTTGTGGTCAGTTACTGGTTTAATGTGGGCTCAGCAAAGTAACAATGGTTTTGCTTAAAATAAATAAGTGTTCATTAGCACTGACTGTGATTGTGGCACAGTTCTGGAAGGATTGCTCTGAGAGAAGAGTCTTTGTGCTCTTTGTGGCCAAGATTTTGCTTTGTATTACTATGCCAAGAAGTCCTCTTGTATGTACATAAGACCTGTGTGCTGAAGAAGTGAAAGAAAACCCTAAGCAGCTTTTGTTATCACAAAGCTTGGAGAAAAATGTTCAAAAAATATTAGGTTTTCTTCTTGTTTTGTCTTCCCATTTGGCTTTTCCATTTCCTGTGTTTTATTATGCCACTCTTGGAATTCTGAAGGGTCTACATCAGGGTTTCAGTAAACAATAAGTTTGATGAAGTGTGAGTGAGGTGCAGGAAGCCTGAAGCGTGACCCTGGTTGGGCTTTGTTCTGAAAGTGGACATTTGTACATGTGTGTCTTACATATCTGGGACTTACCCTGATTTGTAAAACCAAGAGGTCAAGGATTGAAAGTAAGAATATTAGCATGCACAAAATTAAATGAGAACTCCTAAGTGCATCCCTGAGAAAATTCAGTGTTTCGCTTGTGCATGTCTAAATTTTGTGACTCTGCAGGTTGATTTATGTAAAGGTGTGGAGCAGCACACCTGTCTCTGCTGTTAGCTGGATTTCTGGTTGAGCTGTGTGTCTATTGTAATTTGTTTCAGGAAACACATATTCTTAAAATTCATGTTTTGACACGTTTCTGTGAGATACAACCTGTACACAATAGGTGTTGTCAACAGTTTCCAAACTGGACAGCAGCTGGGAGAGGGCAAGAGGATCTCCAGCCAGGGTGATTTTGGGCTTGTGTTTCCTTTGGGAAACACTTCTTTTTGCCTTGTTCACTGTCAGTTAAGAGAAGAGGTTAAGACAGATGAGCTGAACCACATCTTTACTTCCACTGAATTTTGAAGTCTTTTTGTCAGATGAGCACTGTGAAATGATTTCAGTGTCTGCTCACAGACTGTCAAGTTTCTGACCCAACAGCCTTTTACAAGAGGAAAGAAAAGAAAAAATGGGTAAAAAGCCCCAACCTTTCTCAGGTTACTCAGTTACTACAGTTCTCCAGCCTACTAAAGTCTGATCAAAACCTTTTTTAGCTAAACAAATGTACTTGAGAACATGTAGACAGTGTAAGGGGAGTGCGAGTGGGGAGGTGGGACCAAAACACCACCTCCATCTGTAAGCAACCTTGCATTCATGTTTCGTTTGGTGTGTGGCTTTCATGTGCTTATATAACAAAGGAGCCAAATTGTTCATTTGGGGGTTGAAAAAGCCCCACACGACAAAGGGTTTGTCTGTTCTCCGGGCTGCCGTGTCCCGCTCTCCCCCCAGCGCGTTTGTAACTGCTCAAGTATGTGTGGTTTGGAATCGCGGCAGGACAACGTTCCAAGCCCGAGCTGCTGGCTCTGGTTGGAGCATGCTGGGCTGTGTAGGCTCTTCCAAGCTCAGCACACAAGAGCAGCCTTCCCTGATGGATGTGACTGGAAATTCATGGCAGGAGCTGATCTCCAGTGTACTTTTGAACACCTGAAGACTGAGTTCATGAGCATGACAAGAGCTGTTTGACCTTACCCTGTGCATATTCCTGGTGCTGCTGCAAAGCTGACTCAGCCAGTTAATTGCAGTTGCATTTAAATAGCAGGATACGTAACTGTAAATTATAGGCCCCTTGCAATTCTCTAATTACATGGTTGAATTTTTAAAAAAAGCTCTGAATTTCAGCTGCTTTACTTTAACCGTTGGATCAGGTTTGAGTGGGATGAAGAATTTTAATTGAGTTTGTTTGCTTTCCTAAAAGATGTAGTTTAATTCTAGCACAGTTCCTGAATGGAATGGAAGTGTCTGCAGCATGTTCAGTGTTCAGGCTACATGGACATGAGTCTTTTTTGTCTTCAAACATGTTGATTTGTGTTGGAGCTCCTGCAGCTGGCACATGCCATGTGTTGGGAACATGGAGCCAGACCAGCACGGCTGAAGCTCAGGTGATGGCTTTAGACCTTAAGGGGATAGTTTCAAAGGTGATTGGTTTAAAGGGCAAGAAAATATTTTTTTTAATCTGACTTTAGGCTGGCCTTTTTCAAGTCTAATCTTATAAACTTATTATCTAATCATAAAGGTGCCTGACTGCTTCTAAATTTAATGCAGAGGAGAGGATAAAGCAGTTGGTGAAAGTGCAGCATACATCTAATTTATAAACAGTTAATGCCTATGATTTGATACCTTTATTGAGAGGGTTTTATGTGTTCCAAGTATTCCAGTGTCACATACAACAGTTCTGATTATTTCCATATTTTTCATATACTGCCAAAAGTTTTAAAGCCCAGTTCAAAACAGGAAAGCTGTTATGTCTCTGGATATGCTTGGAGAGCTCTCGCCTAGGAACGTGTTTTACGTCCTGGTGCAGCACAAGTAAAGAACATTTATATTTAGATGTGTGTCTAACCTAACAAGTAGTGCAGGAAAGTGCCTTTATGGCTTTCTCTCAGGCTTCTGCCAGGTCAGTGCAAGTTTAAGATTATTCTTGGACTGTTGCTGCCTGGGTTTGTGTTCTTTTTTGAGCTGCAATGTGAAAATTAGAAGTAGATAACCCTGTGACCTCCACAATTCTGATGAATTCTGTCCATGAACTAGACTGTTAATAGTAAAGAATAGTTTGAGATTGGAAAGCCATTAATGGTCACAGAAGATTGTTATGTAAATGTTTGATTCTATTAAATGTACTTCATGTGGAAAGCAGCAACCTGTGCTAGTTGTTCCTTTGCTCATCACTTGGAGTTGTGCAGGGAAGTGGCAAAGTTTGATGCAATGTCAGGAGCAGATGATTATAATTTAATTGTTTTTACCTTTTTGCATCCATCTCTTCATTAGCTGTGATTTGCATTGTGAGGTCAAAAGCAGTGTGGTTGAGAGCATGAGTATCAGTGACACCAAGCAGAAATAGGAAATATGTACTTAATTGTATGGAGACAACTCAGCCAACACACTGCCATGAGGTTCTCAGGTTTTACAGATAAATATTACTTGAACCTTTACACTTGTGTATGTGCCCCAGACTTGGTTCTGACCATGGACTTGATCTAGATCTGACTTTACAAGCCTTTACAATAATGTCAGTCATGTATGGGCCCTTCTGGTCCATGGGATGTTGTTATTCTCCTGGTAAGCCCTTCCTAAGATTTTCCCAGAAGTCAGAGAGAAAATGTATTTATCAGTCTAATCAATAAATTACTTGAGCAGTGTGATTTCCTTCATATCCTTTCTTCTTTTCCCCAGTGGGATAACAGATCTTCATGATAATCTGTTTTCATTGAGCAGATTTGTCCTTTCCTCTCCCTGTTGCACAGCTGTAGCCATGGGCTTTTCCTCCCTGCCAGCCCAACCCCAGTGCTCAGTCACTGTCCAACTGGATTTTATGATTTACATTCTTCTGTCATGGGCTGATGTCCAGATTGTTCCCCTGCTTTTGTGGAGGTGCTTTGGAATCCCCATCTGCAGGTTCCCATCCGTGTGAAGAGGGCCTGTGATCCCCCTGCACTGGGACAAGCTGTGCTCTGCAAACCACCCAGAATTGTCTTGGTTGGGTTTACTGCCATATCCCACTGCAAACTGATGCCCATTTTTCTGCTTGCTTTTTTGCCCCAAGAGTTTTTATGTTTGGTTTGATTTTACTGCTTTGCAGGTATCTCCTTGTCATTTCACGTTTGCATTCTGGACTATTTTTCCCCAGAAATGCAGTGTTGTAGGTTGAATCCCATTTAATTTCCTGTCATATTTCTGACTTTTTCAGGTTCTTCAGTACTTCAGTGTCCTCAATGGGGTTTTTAATGCCTCTTAATTTGTCCTCTAAATGTAGTTTTACATCACTAGATCCTTGTAGTTAAGCAAACCTGTGTTTGTGTCTACACATTTTGCAGCACCTCAGTAGATGCTTCCTTTTCTGTAACCAGTCTCACCTGCTTGGTATTCTTCTGTTAGGTTTTATTTTATCACTGGTAGCTTTCTGTAGTTCATTTAGAGATCCTGGCAATGTTCTCGAAGTTGAATAAGTAAATGTGGATTTCCTTGTAGGAGAAGCAGTTCCCCAAATGCAGCCCTGTTTCTCTTCAGTGTGGCTGATTTAATCTCAAAACCTTTATTTCTTTCTGAAAATGCACCTCAGCTAATTTAGTTTCTTAACTAAAAGATACAATAATCCACCATCTAAGACCTAAAATTATTTCTAAGTAAGTGGAGCTGCCCTTTAGAATGAACAGAAAGTAGTTCCCTGTTCCTTTTTCTATTAAAGGAGTGCTTCTTTCTTCATGAGCCACTTTTGGCTGCCAGTTGGTTCTCTTTTCTACAGCTCTCTTGTAAGAAAGTGTTAAGTTTTTTTCTTCTTTCTACTCAGATTTTATTTTGCAGAAGTCCATTGCTGTGCATCAATAAACCAGTAGCGCTTCTTGTCAGTCAAGTACTGATTATGTTTGCCTGGGAGTGGAATCTGTCAAGATTGCTTTGTATGTTCACTCTTCCAAAGGGGAAAGTCAACTTCCCCTTAAAGCTCTCTGGAAGGAATTCAAGCAGCTGAGGCTTTTGTGGTTCTGGTTTTGACTGTTCTGCAGTGCCCAGAGTCAGGAGAACTGAGCATAGACTGCAATGCCACCCCACATTTGTGCACTTCTGAAGCTCACCGTACTCATACAGTGGCTAACAAAATGTAGTATTTCAAGAAATAAAACTAAAATTTTCAAAGTGACACAACTTCAGAAATAAAGTGAAGCCTGAGTACCTCTGTGTGAGAATGAAATACAGGGGGGCAGCTTCTCTTCCCTTTTTTTTGCACCCTCCTTCAATACTGACAGGCTGGGCATCTCACAGTTTGTTCCCTTTGCCATCCCCCCTGGAACAAAGAGCTGAAGGACAATTTCTTGGGACTACAGGCTCTATTCTCTACAATAAAGCAGGATTTGCTATGCATGACTGAAGAAATGATGCATGTAGTTAGTTTTCACTGGATTTCTTTTGTAACCCACAGGATAGTAAAAGCAAGATGAAGCTTTAAAACATTGAGTTTGCTTAATCATATTTTGTTACAGAGTCAATAACCCTAGAGTCTCATGTATAATAATGTCACAGTTTCTAGAACAATACATTGTCCATTGTTTGTGCCCAGCAAAAGTCCAGATGATTTGGAGAATCCAAACTGCACTGACACATCTCCCTTTCCTTTTTAGAGGGTTGAGTGGGATTGGTGCCCAAACAGCACATTTTAGTTCATTACTGCAAATACCCACTGCATGTCTAAGTAATGTTTCCAGGAGGCTGTTCCTAGAGATCACTACTCGTAAATACCATTTCTGTTCAGAATACTCAGATGTCTGCAGTCAGTTGTCACTGTCCCTTTTTCTGAACTTAACTCAGTTTAACTATTTGGAAGGAATGGAAGTAAAACCCATGGTGTTCGGACCATGAAACAATATAATTCTGCATTAATGTTATATAGATGTGGTTCCTTTCACATCTGCCTATAGGAATGTTTATGTAATAGGAGGGTTTGGGAAAAAAATATGCAATTATGGGCTTACATTAGGCAATATTTAATCATACAGGTCTCACACTTTACATATTTTACCTTGATTAGTCTCTGGGATTTATGAGCTAGACTTGTAGTAGCAGGGTCTGAGACAGGAAAACCCCAAAACAACCCCCTTACCTGTTTATTCTTACATTTCTTAAAGCCCAAGGGTTTAAGTTGAACCCCCTCACATTGTCCTTCTGGGGTTGTATGCACCCTGCATTTAAGGAAGAAGCTGTAAATGGTTTAAATTCCAACAAGGAGGGCTAAACCTTTAGTTAAGACTTATGTAACTTTTTGTGTTTAAGCCTTTTTGCTTTGCCATGACAGAATGTATTAAACTGAACAAAAACCTGGCTTAAGGAAATGGTGCAGGCACTGTGTTCTCCAGTGGTGACATGTCTGTTGGCATTAAACAGGGAGCCTTTGTGAGGGACTGGCTGTCATTCTAAATCCCAGCATCTATTCTGTGAGAAAGAAGGATTTCCTACTAAAACATTAGTGTTTAACTTGACATTTGAGGGCAGAAAGATACCCTGGATGCTTTTAGACTTGGTCATGGGACAGAGGCACTGGAAGTGAGTGCTGCAAGGGGAGGACAGACAGTGAAAATGGAAAACACTGAAATGAGCAATGCTGAGGAGTTACTGAGCATAAAATATGAAATTGTCTTTTTCTTTAGATGTCCATTCATTAATAGCAATAAATAATTTCAAAAGGATAAATGAATGCAGAGTTCCTACTGTGGTGGCCTCTACAACCTCCAAACATTTACCAGTGCCATGATGTTCCAAGTAAGTGCAGGTGCATTTCCATCCCTGGTGAAAGGTGCTGCATCCTGTGAGCCATGTGAGCTCCTGTTAAATTGCTGCCTGGGCTGGGTTAAGTACAAAAATCCAGTTTCAGATTCAGCTTGATGTTCCTGTGTGCAGTAACTGGTCTGGAAAAGGTGTGAGTTGATGAGGGAAATGGGTTTGTGTGGTGTTAGTGTGGTCAGGTATGAAAGGAGAGCTGGCTGAAAATGGACATCTTGGCTACACAGCTTGCTCCCTTTCCAGTGCAACACTTCTGGAGGCCACATGGGAAAGTTTCTTGGGGCACACAGACATTTGTAGTGGGTGACTAATGTTTTCCAAGGCAGTAACACTGGCCTGGCATAGTCCATCAGAAATAGAAGCAATTATGAACTTCCTTCTGAAAAGAGCAGATAAATCCTTTGCTGGATTTACCACAGATTTATTCTACTACTTAAACTTTGCCTGACATGAAATATTTGCTTCACAAAGTTGAATTCTTATTCTGTGTGCCCACTAAACAGAATTTAGCTGTTAACTCAAAGGAATGCAGTTAGACAGGGAGAAAGTTTTATGTCTTCTGGAAATACTTGTATTTCTAGAGCCTGCATGTTCTGGCTAGTTTTCTTCTATTTCATCCAAAGCTTTAGGACACAGAGGCCGAAATGTAAAAGGAACCCTTCATGTTTCCTGTTTTCTGGCATTAGTGTGATTTTTAGATCACAGCATCTCTGCTAAAGGATAGCACTGTCTTGGTGTATTCTGTGTAACACTTGGCTTGGGTGGAAACAATTCCAGAGAGCTGCAGATTTAATTGGTGTGCATTGGTGCCTCCTAGAATAGAATTGGAGATTCTTTGGAAAAGAAAAAAAAATTATAGTCATGCATGACCATCAGCAGACTTTTTCCTGAGCCAGTAATAGTTTTATTTTATTATTTCTTGAAAATACCAGCAGCTTTTGAATTGTGTCTTACATTACCTGCCATTTTCCTTGGTTTGAATTAAGATTGTTTTATAATTATTTCAAGGGGATAAAAATCATTGCCAGGCTGCAAGTCTGTATGCCAAGCTACAACCCAGAGCAGGCTTTTGTCACTAAATTTTATGCAGACTTGAAAAAATACAAGTTTACAATGGAAACCCTGAGTTTTAGCTGTACCAGAACAAGGATATTTTGTGCTGAAAAATGAGTCCACACCTTCTATTTCCTGAACAACCACTGAGATTGGGGTTTTTCACCTATGTATTTACAGATTTAGAATAGTCTTTCCATTTGCCTTCATTGCTGGTGCTCTTGCCTTGAAATCGTATTAAAGGTGTTTTACATCCTTAGTTTGTGATCTTGTCCTGGTTTCAGCTAGGATAGAGCTCATTTTTTTCCCAGTAGCTATTACAGTGTTGTGTTTTGGATTTGGAATGAGAATGGTGTCAGGAGTGGGATCAAGAAGTGTTCTTTACTTACAACAGGAATAAAGCTTTGAGTAGAGTGCCTGAGCATACCCAGAGGTGGATTTTCTTCATCCTCAGACCAAGTATAAAGATGTAGGAAATCCCCATTTTAGACAAAATAAAAACATTCTCTCCATACTGTATGTCCAGTAATTTTGTGTCTTATTAAAATTTCTTGCTACATCATAAATATCAGTTCTCTGAGGTTACTCCATGTGTTTAAAGTGGTGGAAATATTAGACTGTGTGGCCATTTGCACTGATGGGCTTAATTTCAAACAAAGAAATACAGCATTGATTTAAAACTAATACCACTTTTAAGCAGTGTTTTAAGACATCTTAGTGAAGGTTTGAATTTCTGTGGCAATTCCAGGCTTGCCTGAAAGCAGGAGAGCTGGAGGCGCTGCTCAGGTGCTGTTTACCTGTTTCTAGAGTTTCTGACAGATTTGGTCAGAATCCTTTGTGATGATTAACGTGAGGTTTTGTGTTCAGTCCCAGGCCGGAGCGGTAGATGGGAGCCCAGGGCCTGCTGGGATGGGGTTTTACACTTGTGCTGTCCTTTTGCCCTTCCCCTGAACTCTTTTCATTTCAGTCATGAGCAAACAGTCAGTGCCTGAACTAACAACCCCGCAATCCTCCAAAGCACGCTCCTTACAGTACCAAACAAAGGGAGGCCCGCGTGGGCCGGCCCAGGCCAAGGAATGCAGCTTCGGGGTTCTGCTCCATAAATTTAACCAGCACGACAAAAAGGAGATAATATGAGCCTTCGTGATGATCTGAAAGGGGGAGGTTTGTGTCCCATTGATTGCGGTCTGGCCCAGCGCCAGCCCCGAGCCTGACCGACAGTTGAACCATATCGTTAAGGCGTGTAATACAGCTCGAGTCTTGTACAGCAGCCAATGAGTACATATCCAGAGGGCAAAAGTTTATAAAGAGTCGAGCCTGTCCTGTTTAACCCTCTCACACTGCCTGTAATATACACTGCTGCCATTCACAAATAGCCACTTTGCTATTAAAATGTAAACCTTCTTTCTGTGCTTGGAAAACATACACGTGTGTCTGATTTCTAATGTGCAGCAGATTTATAAAGTGATCTTGGAAAAATATGTAAAGCTGATTTTTTTTTTTTTTTTTTAACAAAAAAAAAAAAGTCTAACCCACTTTTATTTCAGCACTACTTCATCCATAGTTACTTTTTTGTTCAGAGACGTCTTCTGGGTTGTTCTGCAAGCTCTTTCATACAGATGGAGCTATTTATTGCCTTGATGTCACCTCATTTAGCATGTGGCTGGTATTTTTATAGATAATTTTTTCACCTAATGTTGCTGTTAACATGTGGAATGCTCTTTATCAGTTTTGTAAGTACAGCCAGTCGATCTGAATTGTTCTTGCAACTGCAAACTTTAAAAATCAAAACAAACCTTCTGAGTAGCTTTTTTGTTGGGTGAGGTTTGTGCTAGAGCACTTTGTTGTGGCTGTTGCAGCCCCCCTTGTAGTAACTGAGAAATATAAAAGGAGGGTCAGAAAGAGAAGAAGCATCCAGTTATTGGAGTTGATTGACACAGTCCTTCATGCACAACCAGAGGCACTGTCATGATGCTGGGCAGGGCTCCTGGCCTGGTTTTTTTTCCCCCAAGTAGATTTGCTTTCCCACAAAGGCAGGAATACAATGTGGAAGCATTTCTGTTAGATTGAAGTATTTTACACTCGAAGTGACCACATTTGCATTTGCTACAACTGAATATTGCTTGAGCAGCATTGATGGGACCATTATAAATGTGACTCCCCATCCCTGGCAGTGTCCAAGGCCAGCTTGGACCGGACTTGGAGCAACCTGGGATAGAGGAAGGTGTCCCTGCCCATGGCAGGGGGTGGAATAGGATGAGCTTTAAGGGCCCTTCCAGCCCCAACCAGTCTGGGATTCCATGGGCACAGACATGAGAGCAGTGCTCCATCTGCTACAGGCCCTGCCTGGCTGCAGACAGTATTTAATATTTTAAACCCTCACACAGTGCCCTGAGGCTGAGCAGTGTTATGGTCCTGGGCACTTTGCTTTCACCAAGGCATGTTCAGCTCCTGTTCTTCAGGAGTTTGAAGGAAATCCCTGCTGAGAACCATCTTTTACATCGAGTCAGAAGGTGAATGGGAGCATTTTTCAACACATTGGTTTGCCAAGAAACTCTTTAAGGTGATAGCTGCATTCATCCCTGTAATCAGTACAGGAAGGGTCTGGTGGAAATTGGAAGCTGGGATAGCAGTGTTACGTTTTGTCAACTTCTTCAGCTTGATGTTACCAAAGTGCTTGAGAAAGTGTGAGTTTTGCTGCACAGCTGTTTCAGGCAGAGGTGGGGCAAGTGCCAGAAGTTGATGCCCAGAGTGCAGCTGGTGTCAGTGCTTTGTCTACAGTGCAAACTCATACACCTTGTCCAGATGCTGGATTTGTAATAGGGATGTCAAAATTAAGTTGTGTCTTAATCTCTTCTCAGTTCCTTTTCAACTTGGAGCCTGATGAGGTTATGTAAAATTGCAAACCCAGGGAATAATTCTTAGTTTTGTTTTGATCTGGTGTACAAAAGAAGAGGGAAGGGGGAGAAAAGCTCTATCTCCAAGAAACTGGCAGGAACAACTTCCATGATAAACAGTTGCTCCTTGAGCATGCTGTACTCTCCTAAAGGCATGTCGGGTCAGCTAAAGGTCTGCAGCATCTGAGCTGGGAGATCCCTCCAAAGAGGAGGGATTTGACTGTAAGTGGGAGGTTTTAACCCTAGGCACCATTTATTTGCATGTTTCTGCCTGAAACTAGCATTTTGGGAACACGTTTAACAAGCACAATATATTCCATGCATTTGCTGGAATAAACGGCGCATATGAGCTTCCTCAGATCTGCAGTCAGCAGGGAGCTGTCTGGCTCGTGATTTTACACATTCTTGCATCTAACTGAGACATTCTGATGCCAAATCCAGCACTCAACTGACTGCACCATGTGTGTATTTTAACACACCTTAACAGCATCTGTGTTGGAACCAGCGAATGAATCCCATGGCAGAGCTTTGCCGGATCTCTGGGATCAGTGACCTGCCTGTTGGGAACTGCACCCCAAAACCCAGCACAGGGTGGGAGGCAGCTGCACTGACCCCTTGAAACAGAGCCACCAGGGAGCAGGGAATCTAGATTGCCACATGTTTTCCTGAAATTAGGCCCAAGGCATTAAATGTTCTCAGGCGCTGAGAACTGGCACATCAAAAACCTGCTGTCTCTCCCCTTCTGCTCAGTAAATTCAGGGAATATTCCTGCTCATCACATGGGTTCAGCACATGAAGCAAAGTGAAGTGCATCAGTGAGGAAAGAATCGTGGAAAGAGTGGATTTTTAGTGCTGTGCAGAGGTGTGATGTTCACTACAGACCCCATTACAAGTGGCACACGTTTGTTTTCATTTGTTACCTGTGTGTTCCCAAGCTGTGGCTGCAGCACTGAGTTTTCAGCTCAATTTCTAAGGCATACATTGTTCAGCATTTAATTGGTTCTGGCACTCCCAAGTGTGCTTTGCACAGTGTCCTCCCATCATGTCTGTGGCACGAGCACCATCCTCACTCTGCATTTCATGGAAATCATGTGTGTGGGATGGTGATCTTCATAGAAAGCTGCAGGTCCAAGTCAGTCTGGAGCTCAAGCAAGTGGACCAGGTATTTTAGTTGTGTATTTTATGGTAAAAGATAAAGGTTATTCCTCCCTTAACTTATCAGATCATGTCACTTTTAATGTCTGAAATGCACTGAAGTCTCCTAAGACAAAACACTCCCTGTATTTAGGAAGCAGACTTTTTCCTGAGCCAGTAATAGTTTGATTTTATTATTTCTTGAAAATACCAGCAGCTTTTGAATTGTGTCTTACATTACCTGCCATTTTCCTTGGTTTGAATTAAGATTGTTTTATAATTATTTCAAGGGGATAAAAATCTTTGCCAGGCTGCAAGTCAGTATGCCAAGCTACAACCCAGAGCAGGCTTTTGTCACTAAATTTTATGCAGAATTGAAAAAATACAAGTTTACAGTGGAAACCCTGAATTTTAGCTGTACCAGAACCAGTAAATTACTGCTTAACTGGGCTGGGATAACGAGGTGGTGAGACTGGACCTTTGCTGGTGAGAGTTGCTGAAGTTTTGGCAGCAAGAACTGGGTATGGCTAAAGGAAATGATTCCTAGAGACTTTTGAGGGGAGCCCTGAGGATGAAGGATCCCTTGGGAGGGAGCCAGGAGCAGCCCAGGCTGTGGCCATGGTCTGTCAGGAGCCTGCTTCATTCAATACTGGTTCCAGGTGCCAGAATTCCATCTCCTTGCACTTAGAGCTGCTGTTTGTGCAGCAGATTTTCTTACCCAGATGAGAAATCCCCAGATACACATTTTAAATGAAATCCAGTGATTACTGTGTTGGTCATGGGGTTTTTCTCAGAAATTGCTACATTTCCTAAAGTTGTATTATGATGAATTCTGGGTGTGATACGGAGGAAACTGAAAGATGTAAATTTGTAAATAATTTCTAAATCATTTTAGAATAGGGAAGGTTTGTTTTAGCAGACCAACATCTTTTCATATATAAAGTTTGAGGCCTTCTGATTTTATTTTTTTAATGTTTTTGTCAGGGTACACTTCAGGGAAATTTTTTAGGTCCAAGAGACCATCAAAGATAAGTAACTTGTTCTCAAAACCACTGTGTATTTATGCACCTCTGCAGGAATCACATCTACAGACCTGATGGTGGGGTGGGTACCTGACAGGGGCAAACACAGAGTGAAGGAACAAGGACAGGTGATTCTGGAACACATGTGGTGTCTCTTGGAGAGTTTTCTCAACTTAAGTTGGTCAATAATTATCCCCACTAATACCTGACCACTTCCTCCATCAGGTTGGTGATGTGCTTGAGTAGAAAACTTCTGAATAAAACTGATGAGCTGAATCCTAAGGATTCTGTGAACTGCTTGGCAAATGCCAACCAGTTAATGCCATGCACTGGTTCCAGTGTGCAGAGTCAGCTGGAGTGAGAGCACCAGTGCTCAGCTGGGAGCAGAGCAGGGCTGCCATGTTCCTCTCAACCTCCCAACACTCTCTCCCAGCCCTTTGTGGCTCCATCCAGCAGCACCATTCCCTTCCCAGCCCTTTGTGGCTCCATCCAGCAGCACCATTCCCTTCCCAGCCCTTTGTGGCTCCATCCAGCAGCACCATTCCCTTCCCAGCCCTTTGTGGCTCCATCCAGCAGCACCATTCCCTTCCCAGCCCTTTGTGGCTCCATCCAGCAGCACCATTCCCTGCTGTGCTGGGCAGACGTGAGGGCATTCCTGCCTCGTATTGCTTTTGTGTGCTTATTAAAAAGGAATCAGCAGATCTGCTGAGTGCCTGGGTAATGGAACCCAGATGTGGGCACTGCTGCCCGCTCTGCTTGACAAATCTGCAGCTTTTGGGATTTCACCAGGGTTGCTTATTATTTACAGAACGTAACTTGAGACAGTAGAACAAATTTTTAGATTAAAAAAATCAAGTGGTGTGGAATGTTTTTAGCTGTGCAGACCAAACAGAGAGGTTTGCCAAGGGGGTGATGGACTAACTCTGTGCAGTTAGGCCAGCACCAGTGGCACGGGGTTGGAGAACTGCTGGCCTTGTCACCAGGGAGAGAATGATCTGTTATCACCAGGATCAGTGTCTGAGCATGGAGGGCACAGTGAACACTCAACTTGTACTCTAGGGTGCTTCTTCCATTTAAAAACAAAACCAAAACATAGACCTTTGGCTCAGAAATTGCCAAACCCTCAGAAATCCATTGTGGATTTGCCTTTGTAGCACTGGTACTTAGTCTCTGACCTGCTTTGAGCCAAACATTGGAAACCAGGGTTGCCCTGAGTTCCAGTGTCTAATGGTTCTATGCCACCACCATTAGGAAATGCAGTGCTTCAGATGCCTCTGCTGAAGGAGCTACAGAGTATTAGAGGGGCTGGCACAGGGCAGTGCTTGTCTGAAGGATGGTTCATGTCAAATCCACTGCACGGTGCAGCTGCTCTGTCCTGAGTGTGAGATGGAAAGTGTCTCAGCAAAACATCACTCATTGGCCACTGTTAATTACAACCCACCTAAGGCTGCAGACATTCACTCTGAACTTGTCAGTAGGTGCCACAGAGAGGTTTAAGAGCCACCAGGGGCTTCTTTGATTAGTGATTTTTGCCATTTTCCTGCTTTTGGAAGTTAATAGGTAGGACAAGCAGCAAGATGTGAATGATACTGGTTGGAATTCTTTAATTTTTTGGAACTTTTGTCTCAATATTTTGCATTCATGGAGGCAAACACTTTTGTTTACTGCTTTGTAAGACTCTAATAGGTAAAAACAGGCATGTCTTGTTCACCTGTTGTGTAGGTTTTGAAAGACAAGAATGCTGTAAGTGGTGTAGGTGAATCCTGCTTATATCAAAGGAATTTAAGGGGCAGGATAGGTGACTTGCTCCAGAAACACAATACTTTAACAGCACAGCTCTAACCACTGCATTAAGGGTTGTCAAAAACTTAAAACAAATTCTAAAAGGGTGCCCAGGCTTCAGGTGTGGGACAGGACTCTGCTGAGGGGGACAGGTGACAAGGAAATGAGGCTCCAGAGAAAACATCTGCAGGTCATGGAGCCCAGAAGGTGAGTGCTCTCTCCTGGTGGTGGGCAGCTTCAAAAGCAAAGGTCCTTTCCCTGGATCAGAAAGGCTGAAGTTCCTTGTGCAGGGTTTTACAGAGAGTTGGGATGGGAAGGGAGAGCACTGATCCAAAATGGTGCATTTGGCTGGGAAATTCGTAACAGCAGTAGCCTGGAAGAGCTGTGAAATACCATGGAGCAGCCCCAGAGTGATGCTGCTGGGAAGGGACAGGGAATGAAGCAGGGCTCAGCAGCCTGTAACACAATTCTTCAGGGGCAGGGCGTTCCAGGAGCTTGAAGGAATTCGAAGTATTATTTTTTAACAAAATTCTGCTAAGGGAGGAACCGAGCCTGCAGTTCTGCAGTGCTGTGGCCAGTATCAACCTCTGATGGCTGTCAGCCCACAAACGTGTGTCCTTCTTATTGTCATTTTTTATAGACACACAGAAGGGTAAAGTATGTTAAACCTTCCTATGGGGACCCTAATTAATGAGGATTTTTCTTCTGTCTTAATTTAACTGCATGTTCCTTTTTCCATAACCTTGGAGTTTGCAGTCTCCTGGCACTGTCCATCAGTGAGAATTCTCTGTTTTTTTGCACTCTTATTTTCTTTAGAGCAGTGAGAAGAAACAGTCAAATCAGTAAAACTGCTGACAAATACATCCCCAAATCTACAGAGTATATGCTGCTTAGGTCACTTATTCCTACTAATTTAGCTACTTGCCCCTTCATTGTAGACAAAATTATTCTATTTTTATTATTGTATGGTTCTGTATCTCATAGAAATGTGTGAGTAGACACCACATCTTCCAGATCCAGGTCTTCCAGGATCTACACACCAGATTTGCAAAGACCTGGGATTTTTGAAGGCTTTGTATTTGAAAATGACCAGAGCCCTGTGTGCAGACAGGTGTCAGTGGTGATCCCTGTGTGTCTCCTGCTGCAGGACCCAGGCGGAGCGAGTGCGGAAGCCCCGGTGCTGCAGGGGCCCCCAGGGACTCCTGCCCCGCTACCTGGAGAGCCAAGCAGAGGGACAGGAGCAGCTCTTCAAACTGACAGACAACATCCAGGATGAGTTGTGAGTACACAGCCACTTACACAGCTACTCTGAGTGCTTCTGTTCTGTTTGCTGCCATCACATCTTCATATCTAAAACTGCTTCACACACAGACACGTGTTCAGTTCTGGCCCTCACCACTGCAAGGACATTGAGGGGCTGGAGTGTGTCCCAGGAAGGAAACTGGGGACTGGGGACAGGTCTGGAGCACCAGGAGTGTCTGGGGGAGCTGAGGGAGCTCAGCCTGGAGAAGACAAGGCTCATGGGGACCTTCTGGCTCTGCACAGCTCTCTTGATGGAAGGGTGCAGCCAGTCAGGCTCTGCTCCCAAAAACAGGGAACAGGAACAAGGGGCAGGATTAGAGGAAATAGCCTGAAATTGCACCAGGGGAGGTACAGGTTGGATATTGGGGTAAATTTATTCATGGAAAGTCATAAAGCCCTGGCTTGGCTTCCCAGGACAGTGGTGCAGTTGCTGTCCCTGGAGGGATTTAAAAGCCATGTGGATGTGGCACTTGGGAACATGGGTTAGTTGGCCTGGGCAGTGCTGGGGAAGCAGTTGGATTTGATGGTCTCAGAGGGCTTTTCCAACCCCAATTATTCTGTGATTCTACAGGAGGAATATTAATTTGCTGGATTGGGGTCTAAAGGCAGAATTCATCACTTGCCCAATTCCCACCATAGTTCCTGATCAGCTGTGTCAGGAGAGGGTGTCAGATGTTGTCTCTGTCACCCATCAGAGCATCTGCCAAGGCAGAGGGTCAGAATTGCTGATGGTGCAGCTGGCAGAGGGAGGTTCAGGTTCAGCAGGGTCACTTGGTGTCACCAGTGTCACTGGGCAGGTTCCATGTGCCACTCCAGGTTCTGCCTGAGGAGGAGATTGCAATCTGCCACTTGTGGCCCTGTGAGTTCACATTTGGGGTATCCTGTTTCCATCTCCTTTCAGGATCTTTGTGCCTATTCAGGATGGCTTTTAGGCAGGGAGACTGGAAAGAGCAATTTGTGACCAAAAAAAATCACCAGTGTAGCCCAGAGCAGAGCAGTGGCCTTTGTCATCAAGTGACACTGTTCATTCACTGTGACTCTCTCCATTAGGGACATCATTCAGCAGGAACACAGTGTTTCTTGTCATGGAAAATAAGTACAAAATTATGCCTCTGACTTTTATCCTAGTATCATAATCAGAAACACATTTGAAGACCTGATTATTTGCATATTTTCCTTCAGAGTTAAATCCATAAAAGGGGGTTTAATACCTTGCTCTACTGTTCTAACTAAATGTTTCCACATTTTTTTCCAGTTAGGCTCGCTGTTTCACTTCTGGAAAATATTGTGTAATTACTTCCTGATGTTGTTAAAAAACCCCACAAATTCTCCAGAGATCTGGTTGCTTCTACTTTGTTCTACTGGATCATGTTTCATTTAATTTTTCATTTTATTAATTTGACTATTTTGAATAGTGTAGATGTATGGGTTTAAAAGAAAGTATCTTGCAGTAGTATCTGAAAAGGTTAAAAATACCCCTTTTAAGAAGTAGATACTGAGAAAAAAAGTAACAGTTGGCAAGAACAAAGGTAATGATGCATGACTCAAACTTAGAACAAAATGTAGAGCCTGAACTACAAATTAGCTAATGTTTCTGGGCTTCTCCATTAACTCTCTGACCTCTTTTTCAATTCCTCAGAATATATACATGCCACCAGTAAAAGTCTTGTAAGGAGAAGTACATGCATCATGAGTTGTTCTTAGAGGGCAAATGCAGGCTGTGGTCAGTGCTTCCCCTGCACTTGAGAGCAGCTCAAGTGCCCAGCTCTTCCCATGGATGTCCTGGTGTCCCTGGTGGCATCTTGGTGTCCCTGGTGGCATCCTGGTGTCCCTGGTGGCATCCTGGCCCAGCTGCATCTGGGGCCTCCCTCAAACCCTCGTGTCTGATGTGCCTGTCCAGGGCACCAGGCTGCTCTGCTGCAGCTGTACTGCTGCTCTGGGTTTAAATTAAGTTTTCTGCGACACTTCATAAAAAATGTCACTCTCCATCCTATTTAACTAATTTCAAAGGCAGAACCTTACCCTGAAGTGTTTGAACTCAGATGGAAAACTGCAGGGCAGCTGCTGATTGCCGGAACTCTGTCAAGGTTGTCTTTCACCTGGGCTCCTCTAAGCTGAAATCCACTTTTCTTCCAGTTTGTTTTCCTTAAAGGAACACAGTTTTTTTATCCTCTCCTGGAACTTCATGCAAGGTTAGAGCTGGACAAAGCATGTTACAGGCCCTTTTTAATGAGGCTGTGCCCTTCCCAGCACTGACACCAGTGTGTGCACCTTTCCCAAAGGCAAGTTCAGTGCAGAGCAGTGTCTTTGGGAGGACTGGGAATACAGAATGACTGGAGTCATCCTTTTATACCACAAAAAGAAACCATGGCCTGACCTCTTGCCATGTTTTTGGCTATTAACATACTTTTTATAGCTCTGGGTTTATTTGGCTACAGATCACAGTAGCTTGTGCACAGTGATATTTAACTGGCAGAGCCAAGGGTGCATTTGGAGATGGGAAACTTTTCTGTTTACCAGAAACACGGAGTTTGTGACTAAGGTCACTGATTTCTGAGCCAGTGGAGGATTCTGCAGGATGTGAGGACAGCAGGCAGGTTTCTATGAGCAGTGGCTCAGAGGGCAGCAATTGGCCTGACAGCAGCAGAATCCTCCTTTACAGATGCATGTCAACCCTGGGGGCTGTTGGCAGAGCTTTTTTACTCTATTTAGCACTACTCTATTACTCTACTCAGCTGTGATTCCACATTCAAGTTGCTGAATTTTCCAGCATTTAAAAAGCCCCACTAATGAGGTTCATCTCAGTAGCAAATCAGAAGTGGGGGAGAAGCATTTGTGTGTTCAACTTCCATTTCACTTTTGTACCTTACAATTATTCTTTTACACACCAGCTTTTTCAGCCATTGTAACTCTCAATATTCCAAACTAACTCTTCTTTCCCTCTTCCTATTCATCACTCAGCCTAATCTCCCTGGGGAAACCTGCTTGCTGCTTAACCTCTCACCCCTTGTTAAACAGCTAATTTCTCTTTTCTGCTACTGATCCTGGCAGCAGGTTCAACTTGGTTTTGGTTTTGAAGGCAGGGAGGTGTGGGGAGCAGGGAAGCACAGGAGGGTTACAGGATAGCTCTGGTCATAAATGTCTGCAAACCTTTCAGATACCAGCACTGGAACTGAAGTTAGCTGCAGTTCAGCTTCAGCATTAGGACTTGCTGTGCTCCAGAGCAGTGAAATTACTGTTCCTAAGTCCTTGTCAAAGGACATTTTTATGTGTCCCTGTAATGCCCAAAGCTGGTGGCCAGGCAGGCAGCACTAATACTTGATTTACAGCATGATCTTTTTATAACTAGGCGAGAGTGTCCTTCACCAGCTCCATTTCTAAACAGTTTAAATTAAATACAGATGAACTGTACATGTTGCTCTGCTACATTTTCTGATGGACCTCTGAAGGTCACAGAACAGGTGAAGACACTGGTTAATTTGCTACTTTTAGCTTTAAGCTAATAATGTTTTCTCCTTTGCTGCAGTTTCATCGCCGTGGAGAACATCGACAGCTACTGCGTGCTCATCTCCTCCAAGGCCGTGTATTTCCTGAAGAGCAGCGACTACGTGGACAGGGATTCCATATTCCTGGAGGTCAGGTATGATGACCTGTACCACTGCCTGGTGTCCAAGGACCACGGGAATGTCTACATCCAGCTCACCAAGAAGGCTGTGAACACCAGCAGCGGCGTGGCCATGCCAGGCCCCTCCCAGCAGCGGCCCATGGTGAGGAGCTGGCAGCCCTTTCCCCTTGTGCTCCCCTCGTGACCAAAGGCACAGGCTTTGTTCTGAAAACAGAAAACAGCACTGAAATCAGCTGCTGCCCAGGTTTCAGTGACTGTGGAAGTGGCTCCCTAAACTCCTGAGAAAGCTGAAGAAAGGAAAACCCTAAAATATTCCTGCAGGCAGAAAAGTAACAGGAAGAAACATGTGAAAGGCTCTTAACTTTACCACATAAATGGAACTTGGGTACTTTGCTGCCTGTTCAGTCTTCTCCTACACAGTATATTTACTGTGAGGTCTCTAATGCTGGAACCAGTGTTTATATTTTGTGCCATTTCAGTAGTTGCTCAGAGCTGTTCTGCAGGCCCAGTTACAAACTCACCCTGACCCGAGTCAGTTCACATTCCAAACAGACCAGCCTGATAAAAGGTGGGAGGGGAGGCAAAGGAAATAACCTCAGCTATGGCACAGTGTTCCTGCTCTCACCCTTGAGTATCTGTGTGTGTACCTGGTGCTCCCTCACGCTTCTTCCTTGCTCCAGCCTCGCTGTTGAGAAGGAAACTCCACTGAAACCTTTCTGTCCCTTACTTCAAATCTGAAATCTATTCTGTTTTAGCTGACAGCAGGAGCACATTAAGAAAAATTCCCTTTCTTTCTGCAGGTGAAAGTGAAATCAGAAGCTCTGGCAGTAAAGCTGTCCCAAGAAATCAACTATGCAAAGAGCCTTTATTATGAGCAGCAGCTGATGCTGAGACTTAGTGAAAATCAAGAGCAACTCGAGCTGGACTCTTGAAAATCCACTTCTTCACTGCCAGAAAGAGCTGCAAGTACCAGGCTGGAGCCAGAATTGTGTGACTAGAGAAGGAAAAAAATATAATTTTAGTATTTAGAGAAAACAAAAGAGGTGGCTTTTCTTTTTTAAGCACTAGTTGTATAACAGAGGTGTAGCTGATGCAGCTTTGGGTCTGGGAGAAGCCCTGTATTTTGCTAACATGTATATATGTACAAGTGTCCATGTAAATACGAAGGGCAGCGGGTGTTGGTATAAATATGAGTCTGTTTACTGTGTAAAGAAATTAAAGGAGCTCTACTGAGTCACACTGCACTACCTGACACAAGCCCTTCTCTCTCTGTCTTATTTTTTTGTCCTTGGGAAAACTGATTTTCACAGTGCAGGAATGTAGATAAACCTTTAAAAAATAAAATTAAGAATTAATTTCAGCTGTTGGAACACAGGTGTGCTGTGGTTTGGAGCTTTAACACCATGAATAGGGTGCATTAATATTGGGGCTTTACATGGATTGTTTGGTGGGCTTTTTGTTGTTTTTTCTCTTAAATCACTAATACAGGTACATATAGGAGGCCTGGTCTTGCACTGAAATGTCAGCCTCTTTTTTAACAAAAAAAATTGCATTTTGCTAAATAATGCAGGGAAGATTCAGTTTTACATTCACAGTCTGCATCTCAAGGCCCCTTTTCTGACTTGTTTTTGAAGAAGTGAGCAGCCTTGGAGATTGAACCTTTGACTACAGATTTTTCCTTCCCTCAGGTGGAGGAAGGGTGGGGGAAAGGAGATCACCAGCTTGTTGGACTTCACAATATCCTGAAAGTAAACTTCTAAATACTAAAAACAGCAAGTTTTGTTTTTTCTGATGTTGTACACCACATCAATATTTGTCTCATTAACTGTAACCACATTGAAGAGGGAGGAGTGAGTGCTCTTAAACACCTTAACCCACAGGAACTGGAACTCTCAGTGCCACGTTTACTCCCTGAAGGTGCCAGCTTTGGATATGAAGACACAAATCTCCTGTAACTGCTGAGTAACTTGCATTTTAAAGGGTGACTTGATAAACCTTTTGATTCAGTGTAAGTAGAGCTTTAAAAGGTAAAGTAATTTGAATTTCATGAAGACACGAGGGAATATTTTGGTACTGAAGGTTAGAATGAGACCAGTTCTGAGTTCTTGTAAAATACTGGGTTGCTAAAGGTGGGGAGGGAAAACAAGGGAGGAGTTCACTGCTGTGCAGAGCATCTCCAGGGGATGGATGGAGCACTTGGGGTCTGTAACCATCCCTGAGGAGATGATGTGCAAACACCAGAGCAGTCACTGAACAGTGGCACCCTTGGAATGTCCATTTGTGTGAAAAAAACTGTCCAGCTTCAAGGTGTGATAAAAAGCAGATGAAATAACACCTCAGCAGGGGCAGGAAGGGAGAAGAACTGTCTCTAACTGGTAAAGAGACCCCACACAGCATGGAAATGACACATGGAAATGACACCTTTCCATCTCTTCCTTCTCTCCTCTGCTCTCCTTTCCTTGCCTGTTTTCCCAGTCCTCTCATCCCCCTTCCCCACCTGTCACATCTTTTCCTGTCCCCCCTTTTCCTTCCTTTTCCCATCCTTTCCACCTTTTCTCCCCTTCACTGCCCTGCCTTCCCCTTTATTCCCCTTTTCTCCCCTTTACTGTCCTGCACTCTCCTCCTGTCCTCTCCTATCTTGTTCTTTTCCCTGGCCCAAAGTTTCACTCCAGTTCTCCTGCAAAGCTGAACAAATCCAGGGGCTGTGTTCAGACTGTCCCTGCTGGAAACATCCCCACCCCACCGACTGCCCCTGCCTCCCAACACTTGTCTGCCCACTCCTGACACTGGGAATGTCCTCACTTTCTCAGGGCATGAAAGTAACTGGAAAAAAGAAACTTTTAGACTCCAAAAGCAAGGGTGAAGTTCTATGTGTCCTGCATCTGTGGCATGTTCACAGTGAAAACCCCTTTTCCTTGGCATCACTGCTGGATCAGGAATGATTCCCAACAGCTGGAGGGGTTCCTGCAGCGATGGGAACAATTCCCTCCCCTCTGCTCCTGACAGAGCCCCAGGAGCTCAGTGGGATGATCCCTCTGAGCAGCCCCAGTCCCAAAGGCTGCTCTCCAAAGCCAAGCAGTGTTTACATTTTTGTGGGGAGAAGCTAAGTGGCTAAATGGGCCCATCTCAAACCAGAGCAATAATCAGACAGTTCCCAGTGACAGGGACCTTTTCATCTCTTCACTATCTCATTTCCTAGACTGCATGATGCTTTCCAACATTTGTCTATTTTCTCTTCACTAAAATACTTAGTAACATCTTAGCCCAACTCTATATATATATATATTTTAAACTTCTTTTTCTCTCTGAAGCACAGTTTAGTAGGAACCTGCTTCCTCCAGTGCACAACCCACTGGGATGATAAATCCTCTCAGCCCTTGCTCTCTTTTTCTTCTCAGAGGAATCCACCTTGATTTGCTGCTCACACTGAGCTCACCTCTGGTACCTCATGCTGAAAAAGCAGGTTTCAGTAAATACATTCTCTTTAGATTACAAGTTGCTGCAAAGGTATTAAAAAAATAATAAAAGCAAAATCAAAGCACATTTTATTAAGCCAAGAGCTGCTCAAAATCCACTTACACAAGTTTTCTTCTGACAATAACACTGTGCATGTGCTTCTGTGCTACTTTTTTAATATATATATAACCACCCCCGAATGTACATCTACTTCAGAATTCTCTTGAAAAGCAAAGGCTGTGTTCCAAACTCCTCTATTCCACCCTCCTAAAGGCAGGGTTGTTGCACAGAGAGAAGAACTTTATTTTTCTGAGAATAAATACAATCAAGTAAAAATATAAAATAAAACAATAATACAAAAATAAAATAATAAAATATGCCCAGAGCTTCAGACTCCAGTCTGGATTGCTGCAGCATTCCAGCTCGACAGCACACTCTTAACTCCACATTATGGTGCTTAATTTTATCAAATGCAGGACTGGGACAAAGCACTTCCAACTCCCCTTGTCTTACAGGTTTGACTTTCTTGCAACCCATTTTTTACAGCTGCTGGTGGCCTCCCAGATGGTCTGACAGCTTTGTCAGAGGGCTCAGGGCAGCACAAACCCCTCTGCCTTCCCCTGCCAGAACCATCCCTGGCTGAGAAAAGGTTTTGTTACCAGGACTGGGAGCAGTTTGACCAAACCATGGAGTTTTCACAGTTTCTCCAGCAGCAGATTTTCTGCAGTGGGAGAATGTGAGGCAAATTCAGCCCAGCTGGGTCTGTGAGCAGCCCTGCTCCTGCCTCGGGTGCAGGAGAGGGCAGAATCTGACAAGGATTCCTGCCAGAAAGAAAAGGTTACTCATTAACCACTGACAAACACTGGGGAAAAAACAGTCACATTGTTTTGCTCAGTAGAACCACAGCACATTTTTGGCCAGAAATACAAATGCTGTGGGTGCAAGCTGCACTTCCCTTAGAGGGGTCAGCTCTGCTCAGGGCCTGGGGACACTCATGATGAACAGAGCATCAGAATCCCACATTGTTTTGGGTGGGAAGAGACCTTAAAGCTCATTCATTCCCTCCCCTTGCCATGGGCAGGGACATCTTCCACTGTCCCAGGCTGCCCCAAGCCCCATCCAGCCTGGCCTTGGGCACTGCCAGGGATCCAGGGGCAGCCACAGCTTCTCTGGGCACCTGTGCCAGGGCCTCTCACCTGTGCCAGTAAAACATAATTTATACTTATTGTCACACTTGGCTGGTGTATGTTGGGGTTTTTGGGGTTTCCTCCCTGTAGCTGACACTCCACTGCCCAACCCTGTGCCCAGCACAAAGCACAAAGAGCAACCTCAGGCCTGCTCTGGGCAGACTCAAAAGCACTGAAAGGCCATGGGCCAAGTAAACAGCTTCCATGTGCATTTCCATTCTGGATAAATGGCTGGGTCACCCAGAGGACAAGGGCTGTGGATGGGAGCTGCAGAACAATGGGTTCTGAAAATGCCAGCAAAAAAAAGTCCCCTGCATGCTGCAGCTGTAGAGGAATTCTAATAAATAAAGGAGAAATCCATCATACCAGCTATCCCTCAGCCCTCCAGACACCGCAAAAGCAAACATTTGCTCTGCCCCAGGAGGGTGACTCACCATTCCTAAGGACTGTTGCTCCAAGGCCTTTGGCAAATGACCGACATCCAGCCGCACAAACCACCGGGTATCAAAATAATGATGTAGCAAAAAACCTGTGCCTGCATGCAGCTTTAATGGGAAGGAAAAAATAAAATCATTTTTACAAGTAGCCCACCTTTTGCATGGCCAGACCCCTCCCCAGCCTTCTTCTGGCCCCTCCAGCAGCTCCAGCAGCAGGAGCATCACCACTGATGTCTCCCCTCTGCCAGTGGGCAATTCTAGATCCTTCCATTCATCCTCTTTGAAGATTTCTTTGAATCTCAATGTATGGAGGAAACAGCATTTGAGGTAAATATCCCAGAAATGTGAGGATTCTATTCAGCACCACATTCTATGCCAGAACACATCTTTATTTGTGGTATAATAGCACTTGCTCGATCCTGCAAAGGATTATCCAGAGACAGCATCCTTATGCCCCCAGTTCAGACAGGCAAATGTTTTAGAATTTTGTGTATAAATGGGTACAAATCATTATTTCTGACCTGGCTCAGTGCAAACCTGACTCCAATCATGCTATTTATAGTCATAAATAATTGTTTGTCGTATGTATATGTCATATATGTTGTTATCATATAATCATATGACATATGACAATTGCCACACACATATATATATATGAATAAAAAGTTGTATATATATATAATTGTGTGTATATAGTTGTATATATTGGAGCATCTCTGTGGCCTCCTCTGGATCTGCTCTGTGTCTTTCCTGTGCAGAGGGCTCCAGACCTGGACACATTTCCTTCCTCCCTGAACAGGGTGCCTCTAATCTGTACCAGCCTCAGCAGACAATAAGATGTTCCTTTCTCAAGGCACCTCCTTGTTTTGTGGCAGTTGTCATTCTTTGATGTCACTACTCATATATTTTTTCATCACTAATCCCAACTGCTGATCCTGTCCATAAAAAAAAAAAAAATAAATATTTTAAACCAGACCAGTATCTACCTGGAGAAATTCTGTGCAGCTGATGAAACCTTGCGAGCAAAAATAAACATCTGCCAAGGTCATAATCACAGTGAGATCACACCAGAGCTGACATTTATAAGCAGGTTTAAGAGCCAACTCCTCCATTTTCAGCTTCCTGACTTCAAACTGTAAAAATCCACATGACACCAACAACTTCACTCACCTTTTCTCCACAGACACCTTTCCTTCTCCTTTGAGCACACACCAGAGGGAGATCAACCTGCAGGAGGACATGTACTTTATACATCACCCAGAACACATACAGCCCATAAGGGCATGTACCTTATACATCACCCATACTTTATGGGTATATGATGGTACTTTATACCATCATATACATCACCCAGAACACATCCAGGGCTCCCCACAGCCGTACTGGGAGCTCTCCCAGTCTCCAAGAGCAGCACCCGCTCTCAGAGCAGAGCTCAGGGATCTGAGCACCAGCATCAGGGACAGCTCAGCACGGCCTGTGTGCCTCAGCCTTCTGTCTGTATTCTCTCCAAGATTATCCAGTGTCGATTTGCTGTGGGTTCCAGGGAAATAAAGCCCCTCAGAGATTCCAGAGCCACACCTCAGGCTAGCCCAGGGAGCATTGCTGCGGCCCAGAACAGCTTCCACCGCACGTTTCACACCCAGATGCTGAACTGGGCACCACTTCTGGCAGAAAACTCATCACAGCCACAAGCCCAGGGCCTGTGCCTGCACCTGAGCCACATCTACACTTTCCCCTCTCTGCCACAACCTCAGGGCCTGTGCCTGCACCCGAGCCACATCCACACCTTCCCCTCACAGCCCCAGTCCCAGGGCCTGTGCCCGAACCCGAGCCACATCCACACCTTCCCCTCACAGCCCCAGCCCCAGGGCCTGTGCCTGAACCCGAGCCACATCCACACCTTCCCCTCACAGCCCCAGCCCCAGGGCCTGTGCCACATCCACACCTTCCCCTCACAGCCCCAGCCCCAGGGCCTGTGCCCGAACCCGAGCCACATCCACACCTTCCCGTGAGGGCCCTCGCCGTGCTCACGTGGGGACAGGTGCCCACCACAGGAGGAGCCTCGGAACTCGGAGACGAGCAGGGAGCGTTTCTGGAGGCCTGGCTCCTGTTCAGAACAGAAATGTTTCCCTTGGCTCGCGCGAGTTGCCGGGCCCGAGCGCGGTGCGAGGCCGGAGGAGCCGGTTTTCCATTCCCCCTTCCATTACTCTTTTTGATTGGCACTTTAATGAGGGCGCCGGGGGTCGACCCCCTGCCAGGGGGCCGGTTCATGCCCCGTTTATCTCACAGTCCATGTAAGACTAAAATAACACGCCGGGCTGAGTTTCACTGGCTCGCGATCCCGCGGCCCACCGTGATGGATTGAGTGACTGCAGCAAGTTGGCAGCTGAAGTGTGTTGTAACCGTATCTTTCTGTCAGCGCAACACAATGGATTTGCTGATTCCCGGCCTTTTCCCAGTGTTCCCCTCACCATCGGCCCACGAGCTTCCAAAGTTCATTTTGCAGGGGGCTGCAAAGTGATAATAAATAACACGGCAAAGGTTACGCCGAGCTTTTCTTCCCCTCAGCTGCCCCAGGAGGGGCTGCAGTGCCAGGCGTGCGGAACTGCCGTAAATCCGCTCCTGAGGGGAGGAAAGGTCTCTGCTGCTCCTCTCTGGGAGCTCACTCTGCTCAGCCAGCTCTTCCCCAAAAGGGAACAGGGTACAGGGGTTCTCTCTCCAGAAGAAAACTCCCCTGGGGCTGAACTTCGCAGGCTGCAGAATCAGGACCAACAAGCCACAGGCCTTGTTTGCACCAATATAACCCATGAATTCACTAGAATATCCAGGAATCCTGTGTGATTTCATGATAGATATCTTCCTTTAATATTCTAAACATCTTCAAAAAGTATCTTCATATCCCCTCTACAGGAAAACCTCAAAGGTTTTTTTTTTTTCCTTTAAAAAACTGGAGTCTAGGAAATGAACTGAGTATTTTTAGCCATCCAAAGAGGTCCTCTACTAACTGAGACCTTGTCTCTGTGTTCTGTTCTACAATATCCCTTCATTCTCCCTGTCACTGTCTGCAAAGTAAAGCACATCACTCAAATACTGGGGAGAAAACTCTAAATTTTGGGTTCCTGCCATCCCAGCCCCTCCCAGAAAGACTAAACATATGAGGGGCTCTTTACTTCCCATGTAAGAATTTTTGACAGCACCAATTTCAAATTAATGACTCTCCCACCCCTCAAAAACCAACAGTCAGAGCAAAAAACCACCCCTGGTGCTAATAAGTACAATGGGTGAAGCTGTTTCCCTTGCTTAGGACAGCTCTGTAGATCTGTACATCCACAGTTTCTTTAAGGCCTTGCACAGGACAATAACACAGCCAAAAATAGCTCCAAAATCAACTTTAGAGGTTCAGCTGCCATAATATCAGTGCATCCTTAAATATTCCACTGTGGGTACCATGAACCCTTTTCTATCACTGGGCTCTGGATCCACCTCACACCAGACAAAAACAAGTGTGCTCCTGCCCACAGAAGGAACCACCAGAGACACTGAGCAAAGAAGGTAAGAAAGTGAGGATACAGATGTTGAAGGGACTCAAAGTTCAAGGAAAAATGCACCAGGATCCAAGAAGAGAACATGATGAGGAAAAGGGGCCAGGCTAAGGAGCTGCTTGAAAAACCCACTGCTCTCGATGGCAGCTGTTTGTATGGACCACACAAATAATGCAGATTTCAACTCACAGTGCCGCAGAAATGAGCTTCATGAGGAGAGAAACTTTGAGAGAGAGAAGAGACAACCCCAGCCCAAACAGGAGCAGCAGTGGCAGCACTGGAGGCTGCTCCTGGGGAGCCTTGGCAGAGTGTGGAGCTGCTCCAGAGATCCCAGCTGGGTCCTGTGACCCCAAACCTGCAGATCCAGCGCTCAGCCAGCTTTGAGCTGGCCACCCCAGAGGCTGCCAGCACAGCACAGGGATCAGGGATGTGCCACAAACGCCGTGTGAAGCTCCCCTGGAGCTGCCAGTGGCTCCTCTACCTCCCATTCCTCTCCAGCTCGGATCTGCTCATTCAAGCTGCTGCAGCCAAGCCCTGAATGCTCCTCTGGGGAGAGCCAGACACTTACACCTTAACACAGAAGAGGGCATACTGAGCCTACAGCCAGAAAGCCTGGGAAATATTAGGAAAAACGAGTGGGTGGGGGAGCTCAAGGGACCAGTGGGAGGATGCGGGAAATCAGTAACACTGATCTGAATAACTGGTAACAATTATTAGATCTTTTTTTGGTATGAATCATCTCAGAGGCTCATCATTTAAATGATGTCACTCAAGGGGCAGTAAAAAATACAGCAGAAGCCACCAGCCTGCTATGACAGGGGTTTGGAGCCACAGAGTGATTGGCCAGACAGGTCTGGGAAACTTCAGCAAAGCACTGAAAAGGGATCAAGTTTTGTGGAGAATTTACACTCTGACAGATCTGACAGGAAAATTTGCCTTTGGCAAGATTATGAGGCTGCTTAGGGCTCTGATGAATCTGCCTGAACTGCTGGAGAAGGAGTAGCTTCACTTATCTGATGACCACTGACCTTGTCCTTGCCCTGTCCCCTCCCCAAGGGTGGAATCTGTATTTGAAGATACAGGTTGTAAAATCAGCCAGCCAGAACCGTCCTGAGGGAACAAAACCAAACCAGAACAACACAAGAGCCCAAACCAGGCAAACAACAGCATGAGTTTGAACAGAATCTGCTCTCTGGGTTCACCAAACCCACCCAAGAGCTCCCATCCTTGCAGGGGAAGGAGCAGCAGAGGTGGCACTGCCTTGTGCACGTCCCAACTCCTTTTATCTTCTTAAACAACTTCTTCAACAACTGCAGGAGAAGAAAAACTCTTTGATCAACAACCAGTAGCATCAGCAGGCTCAGGAACTCAACAGTAACCACATCACAGTCCTTATCCCTTTCTCCACACCTTCCACATAACACACTCCCTTTTCCCAAACTGCAGAACCATGGCCATTTTCTGCCAACATAAAACACTTTCCTCACCCAATCCATGTTTGCTTCCCACCTGTGGGCACAGCACAGGATGCTGCCAGTGCTCCTTTGCAGCCAGTCACCTAAACCTGGCAGTGGCTGAGGAGCTGAGTGTGAACAGATGTTTATAGGTAGCTCCAAGAACTTCCCAGATCCAAAATGAGGGTGGAAACCACCCCTGTGTGTGCAGCAGAGCAGGAGGCAAAGCTGAAATTATTCACTGCTCCAGAAAGGCTCTTAGCTTCCTGAAGTCAGGGATTATCTCCAGGTTGCTCTTCTCTTTTCAGACACACAGCTCCCAGGATCTACCACCCAGAAGTGCACTGCAACTAGGAGTTTCTTAAGAGGGTTCTACAACAAATTCTTTTTTTTTTTTTTTACCTTTTGGACTTTTATGTAATTTAGACATACACAGAGAAAAATATAGGATTTGGCTCCTGGAAATACTGGGCATTAGAGAGCTGCTATTGGTCTCAGACCTCCCTCACCTACGATGAGAGAAAAGGGAAAAGGAAGATCAGAGAACTCTAGAGTTGCAATTTCAACACAGTGGTTTTCAGGCCAAGATTGAAGCAATACAAGGTATTGCTCTCCAACAGACCTGCCACACCACAAACCACAGATACGGTCTGAGAAAGAAGATCAAGAACTTCAGGCCTCACCACTATGCACTGATTGTGATGGAGCAACTACTTAAAACCCAGGAACTTTAATTTGTTTGGAGCTTTCTGGGGAGTGGAGACCGTGGGGATTTAGGGAAGGGTCAAGAGAAGAAGTCCAGCACTTGGTTCCACACATGCATCTGGAGCACAGCCCATTTCAACAAGGTAATGTGAGTTTGAGCCAAGTACACCATGTTGACTTATCAGTATCTATTATTAACCTAAAAAAATTAACCTTAATGGTTAGCATAATGCTGTGTTTTTACAACATCTGTCAGCAATTATTTGTATTTACTTGCTCTGCAAATGCAGAAGAAAAGTCAGAGAAATAAACACCAGAATTCCCACCACTCTTGTGTTTTCCCACAAAGAATCTCCAATCATTGCTGTTTAGACACTCACATTTACTCCTTGCCCTCTCCAGCATGGAATTTCTTCCTAATCCTCTGTGACCAGTAATTATCAGTCCTCATTCACCCTGCAGCAAACACGGACTAACCCCTGTGCAATCAGAGCTGTTGTACCAGAAATCAGAGCTGTGATATTCCTTGGACTCAAAACAATTCCTGCTCTCCCCTTGGCCATGCCTTACCCCAGCAGAAGGGAGCAGGGAGAGCAAGGGCTGCGCTCCAGTCGCACTCCACCTGTGCAAGGCAGGGTGAGGAACAGGTTAGCTGGGTGAAAAGTTCACTGCAAGCTGAGCTGTCTGTTTCTCTTGCTTAATTTATCCGATATTTGGCTAACCTTGCTCTGAACCCAGCCCCCAAGACCCCCTTCCTCTCATCCCTCCCCAGCGGGCTGGTGTCAGCCAAAGACACCGCCTCCAATTCCCTTCTCCTGACCCTGCCGAGGGGAGCGGGGGCTGGGACACGGGGCCGAGCACACAGCAGAGCCCGAGCACCGCACACATAATCCTTATTTATGCTCCAAACCTCCACAAGAGCAAACACAAAAGCCCCACAGTCAGCAACATCGCCTGACACGGTGTCGCAGCTTATCAGCCTTCCCAAGGCTGGATGGCACCCCCTGCACCTCCTCTGCAGCCTCTCCAGAGGATGCAGCGCTTCCTAAAGTGGCTTTTGATGGATCCCCGATCCCCCTTGCCAGGGGACCGGCACACAGCTCCCACCTCCACAGCCTGGAGATCACAGCTAACCCAGGGTGCCCATCACCTCCGTTCTGCAGCTCCAGAGCCTCTCAAGGAACCTGACAGACGAATTTACATTCTGCAAAGCAGAGAGCAGTAGCTGCAGTGACACAGAACACAAGCAGGGAGAGCCTGAAGGGCTTTTCTCACCTCAAACCCCACAAAGTCAGTGGAGAAAAGGCTGGAGGATATCAAAATGTGCTACTGCTGCTCTCTGGAGAACCCTGGAGAATCTCTGGATCCACAGACCACCCATAAGCTACTCCCCCTGCAGAATACAGCCAAGGTTTGCTCAGAAACTGCTGAGCAGCCTCCCTTTCCCTGGTACTCTACAGCTGCCCACCCACTCTGCCCAAAAAGTGGGTGAAAGAGCCCCTGCCATGCCCTGCAGGGCCCTCCACACGTCAGAGCTCAGCCTGGTGATGCAAACTGCTGGAAAAACTGCCCGGAACACGCGCTCCTGGCAGCTCTCCTTGTTTTCCTGCTGTGCTCAGGACTGTTCCCAACACTCTTCAGGGCAACACAACGTGTATTTGATGGGCTTCTCAATGAACTGGGCACAGCTTCAGAGCAGGGCACAAAGCAAAGCTGCCAAGCTGTCCCTGCTGCTCCCTTTGGTGTTTAACCTGGGGCTCCCCAGAGCCCACACTTGATTCCTGCTGGCACCCAGCTCCCACAGCCTCCCCGAGAGGGTGACTCAGGATGTGCCTCAGATTCTGTGAATGGAGCACAGCAAATGTTTCCTGTAAACCTGAACTTAATCATTTTTGACCTGACAAAGAACCTCACAGCTTTCATACACCAGAGCTGCCTCAGGCCCAGGAGAGAATCTCACAGACAATTTATTATTTTTACAATCTGTATCATCAGAGTGCCCAAAACTCCACTGCAGTGTGTCTGCATGCACCAAGTTCCTGTCCCACTGACAGGGAGGGCAGAAACAATCTGACAGCTTTACAATAAGTGGAAATTCCTTGTGGTCTAAGAACAATATTAAACTTGTTTCTCAGGGTCAGCAGATGACCTCGCTGACACATGGTTTCTCTGGAAGCAGCACAGACTGGCCTAGTTCTGATGTGGTCACTAATTTAGTGACACCATCCATTCCAAACTTCACCACTCCCACACCAAAGTAGTAAAATAACAGTTTACAAAGAGTGCTTTGAAATAAAAACCCCACGCCCTTACCAAAGCACACGATCCAGCACCACCCTCCCCACCTAATGCTCCAAGTTCCCAAGGCATGAAAGTTGCTGAGAAGAGGCAAGAAAGGTTGTCAGGAAGACATGAAACTTCTACAGAAGGAAACTGAGGATGCACAAAACCCCCTCAGCCCACATGGCACCTGCATTCCTCAACAACAGGGCCACCACTCACCATTAATTATAATTAATCTATAAAATAACTAACAACATATAATTTCCATACAAGGAATTCTTTGTGCAAGCTCTGTTATGGATTTTAACGCCTCTTCAAAACCTGGGTGGGTATAAAGGAGTAGGATTGTTACAACAGGTGAGAGAGAATCAATCACGGAGCTCAGTGCTACAGATCCTCGTTTGCTCCTTCCAGCCACCAGCTTTTCTGTGGAAAAGCAAAAATACTTCAAAAGATGCCATACCTGCATAATTAAAGGCAAGCTGAATGCAATGAAGCTCAAATTGTTTACAGGTGCAGCTTAAGAATCACCTAATTTTAAAAAAAGACTGCACATAGTTGATGCAGCCATTTTAATAATTCAGCCCAAAACCCCAGAGTTTGTTTATAAGAGAAAAGAGCTTGTGAAAACCTTGAGAGAGACAACTTTCACTTTAAAAATACAGGAGGGCAATTAACAGGTCAGGCTTCAAAGGAAATCTGTGTCCTCTTCTCCATGTGTCCAACTTAGAGTCTTCTGTTTCTGGGGAAAAAACCCAAACAAAAACAAGGAAAAAAACACAACAGACATGGAAACCCCAACACCTCCATCCCCTGCTCCCCCAAAACCATCCCACATCACAAAAATGGAAGAGGGCAGCAATTGGAAATTCACATTTCAGCCTCTCAGGCAGATTCTTCAGCTCTTGCTGGCTCCAGAGGAGGATTTTTTCCCCCCAGACCCTCACAGACACAACGCTCCCCTCCAGGCACTCGGGACACAATTCCAGGGGCTGCTCCTGTTGGAACAGGCTCAGCTCAGACACAGCTCCCACACTCCAGGGTCAGAATCAACAGCGAGAGATCCAGGAATGATGCTTGAAACAAAGGAATTGAGGGAGGTCAGCCCAGTTGGTTGGAGCTTGGTGCTGATAAATTGTGGCTTCAACCCCTGTTCAGGCCATTCAAGAGCTGGGTTTGATGGAGGATCCCCTTGGGGGCCCCATCCAATCCAGAACAGTCTGTGATTCCAAATTAGAGCCAAGGACAGGGAAACCGTGACCTTGACAGCCTTTGATGAGCTCAGAAGGAGCACTTGGGGTTCTGGGAGCCCAGAGGGCTCCATGGTCCTGTTCTACAGCTCAGAAAGGTTCAGAAAGGTTCCACTCGAGCCCCACCCACCCCTGGGATGCAGAACACCGGGAGATAAATGTGTTTGTGATAGGATATGTGTGTGTGGGGTGTGAAACACTGAGAGCAGGGGGGCTCTGGAGCCAGCCAAGGCTGTTGGTGAGAGCAGGCAGGGATTGCTGTTGTTGGTCACCAACAAGGATTGCTGTTGGTCACAAACAGGGATTGCTGTTGGTCACAAACAGGGATTGCTGTTGTTGGTCACAAACAGGGATTGCTGTTGGTCACAAACAGGGATTGCTGTTGGTTACAAACAGGGATTGCTGTTGGTCACAAGCAGGGATTGCTGTTGTTGGTCACAAACAGGGATTGCTGTTGTTGGTCACAAACAGGGATTGCTGTTGGTCACAAGCAGGGATTGCTGTTGTTGGTCACAAACAGGGATTGCTGTTGGTTACAAACAGGGATTGCTGTTGGTCACAAACAGGGATTGCTGTTGGTTACAAACAGGGATTGCTGTTGTTGGTCACAAACAGGGATTGCTGTTGGTCACAAACAGGGATTGCTGTTGTTGGTCACAAACAGGGATTGCTGTTGGTCAGAAACAGGGATTGCTGTTGGTTACAAACAGGGATTGCTGTTGTTGGTCACAAACAGGGATTGCTGTTGTTGGTCACAAACAGGGATTGCTGTTGTTGGTCACAAACAGGGATTGCTGTTGTTGGTCACAAACAGGGATTGCTGTTGGTCAGAAACAGGGATTGCTGTTGGTTACAAACAGGGATTGCTGTTGGTCACAAACAGGGATTGCTGTTGGTCAGAAACAGGGATTGCTGTTGGTTACAAACAGGGATTGCTGTTGGTCACAAACAGGGATTGCTGTTGGTTACAAACAGGGATTGCTGTTGTTGGTCACAAACAGGGATTGCTGTTGGTCACAAACAGGGATTGCTGTTGTTGGTCACAAACAGGGATTGCTGTTGTTGGTCACAAACAGGGATTGCTGTTGTTGGTCACAAACAGGGATTGCTGTTGGTCACAAACAGGGATTGCTGTTGTTGGTCACAAACAGGGATTGCTGTTGGTCACAATCAGGGATTGCTGTTGTTGATCACAAACAGGGATTGCTGTTGTTGGTCACAGACAGGGATTGCTGTTGTTGGTCACACACCGTGAGGAAGAACAAGCTGTGCATTGGTGGAGAGGGGTCCATGTGGAGGTAGGGCAGCACCTTCCTGGGACAAACATCTTGTTCATGCTCCTGGAGATAAGCCCAGCACAAGATGAGTCTGGGAAATGGGCAGGGACTATGATGGGGATCAAGATCAACTGAGACCCACTAAGCCTCTGATCTATTTCCAGAAAGGTCTGAAAGAACATCCATGACACCTGATTGACACAGAAACTGAGAAAGCAATCCCAACAGTGGGAAACCCTGTCCATAAAAAGGCATCCCCCCAATTCTGGGTGGTGTCCCCAGGCTCCTGGACATCCCATCAGCTGCACTGATCCATGCTGAAACCAAGAATGACATCCCAGTAGCTGGATCAATGCTGGATCCAGGACTGGTGGTTTTTTTCTTTTTCCTTTCCTTTCCTTTCCTTTCCTTTCCTTTCCTTTCCTTTCCTTTCCTTTCCTTTCCTTTCCTTTCCTTTCCTTTCCTTTCCTTTCCTTTCCTTTCCTTTCCTTTCCTTTCCTTTCCTTTCCTTTCCTTTCCTTTCCTTTCCTTTCCTTTCCTTTCCTTTCCTTCCCTTCCCTTCCCTTCCCTTCCCTTCCCTTCCCTTCCCTTCCCTTCCCTTCCCTTCCCTTCCCTTCCCTTCCCTTCCCTTCCCTTCCCTTCCCTTCCCTTCCCTTCCCTTCCCTTCCCTTCCCTTCCCTTCCCTTCCCTTCCCTTCCCTTCCCTTCCCTTCCCTTCCCTTCCCTTCCCTTCCCTTCCCTTCCCTTCCCTTCCCTTCCCTTCCCTTCCCTTCCCTTCCCTTCCCTTCCCTTCCCTTCCCTTCCCTTCCCTTCCCTTCCCTTCCCTTCCCTTCCCTTCCCTTCCCTTCCCTTCCCTTCCCTTCCCTTCCCTTCCCTTCCCTCCCCTCCCCTCCCCTCCCCTCCCCTCCCCTTCCCCTTCCCCTTCCCCTTCCCCTTCCCCTTCCCCTTCCCCTTCCCCTTCCCCTTCCCCTTCCCCTTCCCCTTCCCCTTCCCCTTCCCCTTCCCCTTCCCCTTCCCCTTCCCCTTCCCCTTCCCCTTCCCCTTCCCCTTCCCCTTCCCCTTCCCCTTCCCCCCCTCTTTCTTTCTTCTCTTTCTTTCTTTCTTGTCCTTTTTGTCCTTCTTTTCTGTCTTTTTTCTTTCTTGTCTATCTTGTCTGTCTGTCTGTCTTTGTTTCCCAGTCAAGCCCGGGTGGTTTCGGTGCTCTGGGGGTTCCTGTGGCTGGACAGTGACCTCAGCACCGGCGGGGGGACAGCACCGAGCGGCTCCGAGGCCCAGAGCCAACACCAACCATCCCCAGGCACGGGGTGCAGCACCTACAGAGCAACCAAAATATGAAAGATCGCTCACATGTGGGATCTATTAGGGCGTTTCGAAGGAATTCACGTTCATTGTTTCCCTTGAAATATAAAGGTTATAAAACTTAATGGCCACATGACAAGGAAACTATATGAAACACTCAGAGATTTACAGAGTGACTGCTCAGCTCTCAGGGCATGTGGCTGGAAATTGCTGGGCAAAAGCCAATGAGCCCCATGGTCTGAGCTTTTGGGCAGTTTTCTTATTTCTTCCTTTCTTTTTTTGACCTTGCAGACTGGTATTCGGTTACCACAGCAGCTCCAAAGTCAAACAGAAACACAGCTTGTATCTTCTTTCAAGTATTTATTTCTTTTGTCCTGTTAACACCAAGCAGTGAAAGGAATTGTAAGGATTTTGAAGGGGTGTGGGGGGGGGAAGGAATGAAAGCAGGAGAAAGGCAAAAAAAATATGGACATAATGGCTTAATTTCTCACAGCATGTGCAGCACAAATGAACAGTAAATAAATCCTGTGGAAAAATGCAAACAAAGGCTACGTTTGCTCAAAGTTCCATGAAAAAATCCCATCGTGAGTGCCACTGAGCAAACATCTCTGTGATGAAACCCTCAGAGCCTCTGTGTGATTTCTAGGCCGATTCAGCACAGCAGACACCTTCCCCCTTCCCCCAGAACATCCCCGGGCTGCAGCAGCCACAGGATTTTGGTTTCCAAGCCTTGTTTTGGTTTAAGGCATGGAAATGTTGTAATTATGGCATTAAGAGGAAGCAGCAATCTAATCCAACAACTCAAGGGCAAGTGTGAAAATCCGATTAGAGATTTGCCACTGGGGTTTGTCTATACAGAGTGAAGTAATTAAGCAACAGATCATGAACAAATACCGTATTTTGTTGGGATTTCTGACCCGGATTCTGGCAGCCCCTGGGCTGTACCAGCAGTACAATCATAAATTATCTCATTGTGTGCCACCAGGTGAGACTGTAGAATTTTCTGTGTCCTTTCCTGTGTCTGTAACAAATGGAAGTGCTCTGGCAGGGCCAAGCTGGCACAGGTGAGACTCAAGCAATGTGCAGCGCTTTCCCTGCATTTCCTCACTTCCCAAACCTCACCTGCAGCACAGCTCTAAGTCCACTTTGTTTCCTTAAATGAACCAAGGGTGAGTATGCAGCAACACAAATCCCAAAACACCATCCTGCCGTTCCCCTCATGGAAATATGCCCTGATGTCGGGAGGTCACTCATGTTTTAATGAACTCTTCGCAGCATTTCCAGTGTCACGATTTTCCCCCTGATGATCTGAGGACGAGAGGTGAATCCAGTGAAAGAAACAAAACCAAACTCTGAAAAATTTCTGCTGTAAGTAAAGGCAAATGCACTTTTGACAGTATCCCAATTTGGGGTTTTTTTCCCTTGAAAATGTCCATAGGCACGTTTTTGATCACAGGATTGGAAATATGTCATGAGAACACGCTCAAATATGCGTTCGCATTAACACTGCTGCCAGAAGCCATCTCACAGTCATCACCAGACATCCTGGAGCCCCTAGAAAGCTTTCTGTGGGATTGGAAGGCATCCAGCCAGGAGAAAGCAAAGCCACCATGTGATTGGGATGGCCAGTTCCACAGGAAAAACTGTACATTAATGAATGGCAAGTGCTCAAAGCGGTAAAAGCTTGCAAGGAAATCGCTGGCCGAGAACCATCGTGTGCATAAAATATTTGATAAATGAAAATCTGAAAGAAATTGATGTAAAATTGATCCACTGAAAGAAAACAGGCTGATTTTTATGCAAGAATTGCCCAGGTAAAGCAGTGCTGCTGCCTGTAATAAAGATCACTGGAATCAAGTTGCTCACCCAGATTTAAAGGGTGTGTACCTTAGACTGCAAAAGGACCCTGAAATAACATGAAATTAATCTATTTTACTATTTGTGTATGGTAAATTATCAGAAGAAATCAAAGAGCAGTGCTGGGTATTGGGGCTTGCACCGTGTTTCTATTTTTCAACAGATGACTTTTACCTTATGATTCCCCCTCTAACCATAAAGTGAGGTTCTGGCCACCCACTCCCTCCCAGTCCTTCCCAGTTCAAATTCGGATCGTGTAGGTGTTAAACAGAATGTGCAGTTATGAACAGAAGTAACAGCTCTCCGGGGTTTAGCTACACTTCATGCTTCAAAGGAACAAATCTGAAGATATTTAGGGCAGTTTGCAGAGTTAATGTCTCAGAAGGTGTGCAAAAGGCACAGGTGAGGGACTGCCTGAGGGGAGGGTGATGAACAATCTGCAGGCACAGCGTTCTGGCTCAGGAACTCTCCAAACACAGCCCTCTCCAATGGGAACAACTGGAAGAGACAGATGAAATGATGAAAAATGAAGGGATCAGCAGAAATCAGACCTAATATAAACCCAATGAAAATAAACTCATCATGGCTCCTGTGGCTCATTCAAAAGCAGCTCTTCTCCAATGAACTCGGGTCAGGGGAAAGATGGAAAAGAACTTCCTCTGCTCGGTGCTTTTAGCAGCCACTGGCAACTCAGGCAATGGGAAGAGGTTTTTAAAGGGAAATATTGAAGATTGCAACTCTACCTCCTACGTTGCATCACAGGAAATGTGACATCTCCAGCCAGAAAGTGTAACTGCTCTTAAATCCTGGGCTTCAGAATTTGAGAGAATTAACATTATTTTCGTAATTGATGTGGGGTAAGATCTGTGTGTACTTGCCTGTAAGCCAAGCAGTAGTTTTTACATAAGAAAACTTACAATCCTGTAATTTATTTTGAAAACTGGAATGAAGGCTCTGCATGTGTAAAACAGAATGAGGTCAGGAGGCTCAATGCTGTTTCCCTGGGATGATGGAAGCAGAGCATTCTATTGCACAATTAAACTGAGTTGTTTGTAAATGACTTACATACTTTTTAACATATGTAAAAACTTTTGCTACACAACATCAACACTGGGTTTAAAAATTTTTTAATATTAAATTAATATTAAATTATTTTAATATTAAATTATCTTTCTACATCAGCATCAGAGCACTTCTAAAGCAATTCAAGGCTACATTTGATCATTTGATTCACATGCTTGTTAAACCTCTGCTAAAACAAAAGAACAACAGAGAAACTGAATGTGGTTTTAGGGTTCAAAAATATTGTAATAGTTGATGTGGTTGAAGAAAGTTTTTTGGCTATGGCAGACAGTTGAGAAACATGTCAGATTGCTTCTACTGAATAGTCAAAAATATCAGAATGTTGAAAGTTACAGATTATTCAGCCACCAAAGCACAGGTGATAGTGCTTGCTCATGTCTCTCTCCACTGTCTTTTGCACAGTCCTTGGAACAGGAGTAAAATATTGCTTGGCTCCACAAGTGTTCTCCATGAATTTGCAGCTCTGATGGGAGTTCAGGAAAGAACACAAGGGATTTTATTGCTGGGAAGAAGAGAGCCATGCTGGTCAGTGATTCTGTTTAATCCCATGGCTGAAATGAGACAAACATATTCCTCCACATTTATTACCATTAACAACATTTATTACCATTAACAAGGGGAGATGAGGCCCCTCAAGGAATCAGGTGGGAGCTGCTGTGGCTCCTTTCTCTGGTACCTGAGAGCATCCTCCATTCCCTAAGGCTGACACTGACCCAAAGAATTGTTTTGTTCTCTGATGGATGGATTTTATTTTTTTTAGCACCTGTTTTGCTACATTTAACAGTTGAGAGAGCAGAGATCATGAGCTTGTCACCTCTGCTGCTACTTGTAGTAGGCAGACTTGAAGGAGGTGTAAGACTGTGGAGTGAACTGACTTCCCTGTGCCATGTCTGCAGGGAATCAGCGCTCCCAGCAGGCTCTGGGAACAGGAATTATGTGTTTGGATATCACTTGTTTCCCATTATTGCCATTTCTATCTTCTGTTAACATTCCTCTGACATGAGCCCTTTTTTCTTATTCTGTACAACAGCAGTGCTCACGTTGCCAAAACACCCCAGGAACCCTGTCACCCTGCACTTACTTCAGTCCTCTCTGCATGAAGCACTAAGAGTTGACTTTCCTGGAAAAGACAGCAAGGAATTGGCTCCTTATCTTAAGCTGAAGTTATTGCTGCCATGTGCCAGGCTCTGGGAACACGGATCACATCAACAGCGATGCCCAAGGGCAGCTGCTGGCCACACCCCAAAGTGTCTCTGATGCTAAAAAATTAAGGAATTAAGAAGAATTAAGGAAGGTTCATGGACTCCTGCTGCCAGGGTCCAGTCAGGGCTCAGATCTGAGGCAGGAGGTGGGAGTTGTGCCCTGAGCTCCCTGGACAAGCAGAGCGCTCCCCCAGCGCTTGGGTTTGTACTGGTTACCTGATGTCACCTCCTTCTTTAATCTGGATTTCTCAGGAGCATCCTGTGGGAGCAGAAGTTTAAATCTGTTCAGAGTTTGTATGTGCAGCCTTTACTGTACAAGTGCACTGTGACAGTGACCTGCTCAGGAAACCAAACTCAGTGCCAAATGCCCCAGGGACAGGAAGGAAGACAATTTTTGGAAGTCAGACAGACAGAAGCCAGCAGGCTTCTGAGATGGATTGATTTAAGGCATTGCTCTTCCAAGAGTGTTCCTGTCCTTAATTCCACAGGGCTTGGGGAAGGAAGATATCCAATTTCTCACTTCTGTATTCCTTCCATTATCATTTGATTAACACTGATAGGGAAACTTCATGTCTAGGATGCCTGGCTGTGAACAGCCTGTACAATACAGAGGCAACTAATTCACATAAAAAATCTATTTAAAAAATGCTTTTGCTCAAGAAAAAAATAGGAAATGGAACCACATCTACCTAGTAGCACCAGGTCAGGATGATTACTGACACAAGCCAGAGAAGTATGTCCTTGTAATACCTACATATGATGGATGGCTCTTGCAGCTGGAAAAAGTGAGTAGGGAATCAAACTGACCCTTGTTTTTACATGTTTGGGCTGCTTTCCCTCCCTCAAAAAAACCCCAAGAGTCAGCCATCAGTTACCAGCATATTTGGAGTTTCCAAGCCAGCAAGCTACAAAATTAATTGACTGTTTTTTAGGGCATGGTGACCCATTGGAATGAGCAGGAGCAACAACAGGCTTCTTTTATAGACTTTGTGTTTGGCTGGAAATCACACGCCTCTGTTATTATGTAACTTCAGGGATGGTAAGGTGGCATCTTGCCTCTGTCTGTTTAGGGCCATCACACTCCCCCTAAGATTGCATCTTATCTTCTATTTTGTATTCTCATATACTTTTCAGTCACTCTCCAACTCTAATTACAGTGCCTTCTTCCCTCACTTAAGGAGGAATTGTTCTAGTTTTACGCAGAAAAAAATCATTATACGATGCATTAAAAAAATCATCACAGATTTGCCTTAATTTTTTTTTCTGTGCTAATGTCACAATGCAGAGGTGAGCACGAAGAACTAGTAAGCTTGGACTCGTTGGGAAGGTGTTAAGATAGAAATTGAGAGGTTTGTGCCTTTAGTGCAGGCCAGGCAGGCTGGGTCAGCGTGTGTTTCTGGGCAGGATCTGTTACAGGAACAAAAGAGGGGGTGATGCTGAAAGCAAGGATGGCAGGAACGGGGCAGGGACTCACAGTCAGGTGTGTTCTGTGTGTTCCACCTGTCCCTGTCTGCTCTCCCGCTCCTTACCTGCTGATCCAACTCCTTGGGGTGTTTGTGCTGAAGCTTCAGCTTCCTGAAGGTACTGAAGGAAGGTGCTGAGGTGACCTCAGTAGAACAGAGGTGGTAAAGGGAGCAAGAAATATCTGAATCACCATCTTCCCACAGGAAACACGGGATAGAAGAGAGTGAGCTGCAGGGAGCAGCTGAAGTTCTGTTTTTCCTCTCATCTTTCTCTAAGTCTCTGAATCTGTGGCTGCCACTACTCAACATCTCCTTCAGAAAAGCATTAGGTCAAAGAGGATTCTGTTCCCTAGAGAATGCAACTGCTGCTGGTGACTGACAGGTTTTTGCTCAGACTCCAAACATACCAGGATCTTAGTGCCGGGGAGGTGAGAGCTGCAAACAGTGCCGAATATTTTCATTCTCAGGGCTGCTGCTTGGTAAAAATGCAAAATACTGCATTTGACATCATCTTGCCTTACCCCAACCTTGGAACCAGTGCTGTCAAAGTGGCTGTCACCTAAATTACATTTATTAAAGCCACGTGAAGAAACAAAAGCAGAAGAGATGATCCAAGGATCACCCTGTATTCTTTTCTCAACAGTTGCACTTCAGCTCGAGGAAGGCACTAGGCCACATTAATGTCTGCTACAAGCAGATGTGTTCTCTTTGAAATACACGCACCCACTTATGCTCTGCCTGCATTAAGTCTGTTACTGGGTTTTTAGGAGCTTTGGCAAGTGCTATCTGTTAATATCTGAAGGTGGGAGTGTTCAGGGAGTTGTCGGAAAGGCTTGCAAGACAAGATCTGATCATACCCACCCACACTAATTAACACATTACATAAAAGTACAACAAGTTTCTCTTTGCAAACATCAGAATCACTTACCCAGGCACTTTCTGTGCAGTTCTAGAAGAACTTGAGGGACAGACTATTGCTTTTTAACCTCAACAGAACAATGGGTGAGTGGGGAGGGTACAGCTCCCACTTTCAGGGCCTGCTCTTTTTTATGATGCTGCTTAAATCACGCCATTGGCAGGGACATGGCTGGAACAACCTTTTTCATCTTCACCATGAGGGTGCTTTTTTTCCTCATCAAAAACCACAAAATGAAGTATCAGACATGAGGGATCCTTCCTCTCCCTGCCCTGCCTTGATAATTCTGAAAATCACTTTGTAAAAACAGCGGCCCTTGAAGCCACCTTGAACAGAAAAATCCTCCCATTTAAATTTGGCTTTTTTTTGTCAGGGGAGCATGTCTCAAATCAGCCCATGTTTCTCTATCATTCAAATCTTAAACCAGCAGCAATCTCCTGTATAAGAGCAACAGTGAGGACTCTTTTTACTTCTTCAGAGTTTGGAGCAAGTAAAACTAATTTCCCATGAAACTGCTGTGATCTGCTCCTGCAGCTTCACCTGGATTCCTCCAGCATACAGAAATGGATACCCCGATCTCGATTTACTCCAGGCTCTCCTGTGACATCTGGCTTCAAGATGGTGGCACAGAAAACTGCAGTGATGACATAGGAAAACAGAAGGAAAAAAAAAAACTGTGCAGTGGAGAGCAGGAGGCAGGAGAGAGAGTGGGGGAAAATCAAAATTAAAATAAGTCAAAGGGCGGAAATTCCTCGGAGAAGGCCTTAGGCTTCAACAAAGCTTGTCCACATTTGCAGTGCTTCAAGATTACCCAACACTCCCCTTATGTGGGAAGGTCCCAGCAGACCTCAGCAGGCATTCCAGAGGAGCCTTTCTATTAAAATAAAAAGTCTTCAGTGTCTCCATCCACGTTTGCAGTCGCTTGCTGGATGGAGACCGTCGTCTCGCAACACCCACCAGAGAAGGAACTCTCTTACCCAACTCTCCCTGGCTATCTGAACAGCAAAGTCAATGTTTTCCTCATTATTTTCTGTTTGCTGCAACCCTCTCCCCCACTGTGACTGCTATTTGACCCTCTGTCCGCTGCAGGACCCTGGGGGAAGAGAGAGGGAGCTCTGTGCGTGTACGAGAGGAGAGAGATGATGAGTCTCAGCTATGTTCTGACTTGTTTATATTCATCAGAAAGAAATCAACAGCACTTCGTGTGTAAGGCAGCTCTGGAGATAAGGGAACATCTTTTGAGTGGTGCAGGGGAAGAGCAGATCTATTTAAGGGACAGGATTTGGGGATGAACGGGGATTCCAGAGTGTGTTTTTACCTCACTTTTTGCATTAGGGAGTTACCAATAAACAGAATCTCAGCACAAAGGTTTAATTGCAAGGGGACACTGCTCTTTCACCACGGTTGTTTTTACTCCTGCAGCTGGGATTAATGAGAACTGGAATGGATCAGAGGGCACAAGGGGAATGGGCATCACCATACCTTCCTCTCCCAAACCTCTCCTGATAAACCTGCTACCTTCAGGATTCCAGGCACTGAATATTCCTGGAAGGGCTCTGCCCACGTGGCACTTGACTCTTCAGTGAGATGGGCTTCTCAAAAAAAGTGACAAAAAATAAAGCTGGAAGCATCTATTAGAGTGGGCCTCAAAATCACAGAGACTGAAGGTTTTTTCCATCCTCTCCTGAGAGCCTCAGACATCCAGGAATTCCAAGGAAAACTGCAATTTAAGAATTATGTTCAGAGGTGTCACAGTGCTGCAGGTTATAGTTCTGAACTGACTCAGGCAGGAGAGCCCCTCCAAACACTCACCCAGGCAGAGGGACTTCAACAGTGGCACTTCTGGCAGCATCTTCCTCTTGGAGAGCTCCAGAAGGGAGAAATCCAGTGGTCTGCAGTAAGGTCAGACCTGATTTTAACATTCACACCTTTGTACCTCACAGGAGGTCTCAATTCTACATGGCAGGACCAAGGGAGTATTTTAAACACAGCTCACAGCTTTTCTGCTGTACCTCAGATGTCTTTTAGGAGATGATATATTTTGGCATATGGGGTTTTTTTCCTCATCTGAATTTTTGTATAGAACCTCTTGGTCTATGAACAAATACTGCTTTTCCTTTCTATACCACGTTGCATTTGAATTTGCTGAGCTTTGGACAGTCATTTAGGTAGTCAGACTTGTAATTCTGAGGTAGGGAAACACTAAAAAAATCTGCTTTGCAGGTCAGGGTGCTCTTTCAGATGATGCATTTTGCTCCAAGCCACACAGGACATCTATGGAAAAGCTTGAAATTCAAGTCAGGAGCCCTAAATTCGCTCCTTTAATCACACATCCATCCTTGAGGCACTTCATTCAGGTGTCTCCAGTTAGACTTGCTACTTCCTGTATTGCAATTATATTAATTCCTCTGTTAGTAGTGCTCCAATGTGCTGCTCACTGCATTTTGCACAGAAATGCAGTGTTGCCCTTCCTAGGCTGTCAAAGAGAATATTTCATTACAAAAATAAATAATGTCTAGCTGCTTCTGGCACCTCAGTCCAAGTGTATTTACCACTTTTGGCTGATCAGTGCCTGATTCAATGTCCCTAAAGCACAATGGGTTTATTGCCAGATGAATTCAAAATGCATTTCATCAGGTTTTTGCTAAATGTGCTCCCAGGTTTCACACCTCATGAGCATGACAGTACTGTCCTTTAGAGTGTTATTCCACTTCACTGTGCAGATTGATACAATGGATTTTCCTCTGCATGGATTATGTCAGTGAATGTATGTTTGTACAAGCAGGCTCTAGTTTTAGTTCTAGATTTAGTTCATCCCCAATGTGCTGCTGCCTACATGTGTGGCAATCTGGGATTAAAGCTAAAAATCTATTTATATTTTATCATAAATGAACACAAAAAAAATCAGAACGACTATTTCACACATGAGTTCAGTGACAGAAAGAATCTTCCACTATTTAAACTCTCAGCTCTGCTGCCTGAGCCTTCCTGTCCAGCCTCCACAAGGGAAGTAGAGCAGCTTTTTTGGGCCCAGAAAGAGAAGTCCTGGGTGGCCTTTAGCAAAGAAAACATTGCTTCATGGTTTGCTCCTTCCCCAGTGTGTGCTGGGAACAGCTTCATCATGGGATGGAAAGTGAAGAAAGAGAAGGAAGCATCCATTAAATGTCCATATCTTTTAGTTCTTTAAAGTAATTTTGAAGTTCCTCATTCAAAAAGCTGAAATGAAACCAGTGGCAGCTCCTCTGGAGAGAGGGCACAAAGTGTGTTTGGGATGGGATGTGCTGCCTCTCCACTGAGACAGCCCACAGACACTTAAGAAACAAAAATCACATCTTAAAACTATGAGTAGATTTAACAGTTGAACTCTAAAGAATTAAACATCATAGAAACATTTCACACTTTCTGTTTTTCTTTCCAAGGGTCCATAGTCCACTCACTCAATCCTGTGCAAAGGTCATGTTACTATGGATATGACCTGCAAGAAATGTGTTGCCTCAGAGCAGCACAAGTCACATGAACAGGCTGAAAGCCAAGACTTGCTGATTCACAGTCCTGTAGGATTTTCATGCTTGTGCTGGGTTCACTGCAGAACAGTCCTTGTGCCATCAGGTCTATGTTCGTCCTTTAAAAGTGTTCATGCAGGTGTAGCTCCCAGAAAACTTGTGGATTTCTTCAAGTGCTGCCTGGGGGAGAATGCTGGTGTAGAAGCAGAAAGAAAATGAGCAGGTGAGACAAAGCCCTCGATCTGTTCTAATGAGAGAGATGTAAATGTGCATTTATGTACATAAATATACAAATGCTCAAAAATCAGCTAGTCAGAGACACAGACAAAACTGGCATCAGTTTCCTGCTGGAGGAGGCCTACAGGGAGAAAGTTCCATCCACTCACTCTTTCTCTACAGAAATATTTGCCCAAAGAAGTCTGTACAAGCTGTAACTTGGAAGATACCATTATGTTTTATTCCTTCTAAATACTATACTCTGATATACAGAAATTTAACTGGAATTTTCTGGTTAACCTGCATCTGGTTGTGCAAGGCATGTGAGGTATGGATAGAAACCTGATTTCCTGACAGCTACTGTAATGAAAAATAACCTATTAATTCTTACAACACAATGGAACAGACTTACTCTGGTTGACAGAATATCTGGGAACTTTTACCCCAGATTTTACATTCAGAGCAAAGCATTCACTGTGAATTATTTTTTCTTGTTTGAAATGCAATACTGAAATGATTTTCCACAGAAGTCTCATTGCCTTGTTTCAGTTCCTGACTGCAGCAGCTTTTCCAAAGGATTTAGTGCAAACTGTCATGGAAACACAACGTGAATGTCCTTTCCCTGTGGCTGTTCCAAGATATGAAGTTATGATTTTTTTTTCCTTAGAGACATTAAAATTTTGGTCCTGATCACATACAAAAATATTGATTGAACAGTTTCACTGATGTAACATAGGCAAATGCAGGTGGGACATCCAGGCCTTAGGGTCCAGAAATCTTGCACAATAAAAAGCCTGGAGTCCAATAAGTGACTTAATAAATCCCAATCAACTACCAGAGTAAGTTAATTATTACGAAATTCCCTAGACAAAAATCCAGTTTACACCTCAGGAATGTAAATTTTGGGAACAAAACTGGTTTATTAAGGGGATATACAAAGAGAAAACATCTCCAAAGGGAATCTCAGAAAGTGTCTTCCTTTTGCTTCCATGCCTGTCTTTCAAGGGAAGAGATGAAAGAGCAGCTCTGGTCAGCCTGAGCTTTGCCTCAGGGAACAGAAACAGAGCAAACCTTCCCTACGTGGTCAGGCTATTGCTGGGCAAAGGAAATACTCACCTTTTTAGGATAACAAGAACATGCATTGTCCATGGAAGGAGAAGGAAGGCTTGATTCATCTGAACAGCTTCTACTGTCCTCCTTGCCACTGTCTCTGGCTTGAGAGGAGGAAAAAGACTAGGGAACCTGAATGAAGAAAAAATTAAAATGAATGAATTAAAAAATTAAACAATTACATGTGAACCAAGCTCCTTCTTTAAGGTGTCACTGTCCAAGTCCTGTTACTCTGAGTTATTGCTGGGTACTGGCCTTCAAACATGCTGTATCTCTAAGAGGCAGAAAATTCCAGTTCCAGCCAAAAAGCCCAAAAGCAGAAAGCCCAGTTCCAACCAGCACTACTGGGTTAGCTAAACAGTTAAGAATGTACATGTTGGTGCCCTCAGGGAGAAGTGGCAGAGAGTAATCAGAGCTCTGATTCAGGGCTTTTCTTAATTTGAATGCAAACCAATACCAAATGCTGTCTTTTCAAAGATGGTATTTTTCCTTTTACTCTCTGTTCCTCTTTGCTTGATTCAAATCGTTGACAGGTGAAAGACAAATATTTTCCTCCATTGCCAAACATAAGGCTTTTCCCAGCTCCTGCAATACCTTGACAGTGCAGATTTTCTTGACTAAGAGAGCACAGTCTGTATTAACAGGTTATTTTACCCATTGTAAAAGATTAATTTGGACAGCCATTACTTGCTCTGTGGGCAGAGGTAAAAAGGAGGTACTGATAGTCTCACTTCAGTAAGTGGCTGTCAGTCCTTTCAGTGGGAAAGGATTAAGTATTCCAATGAATAAAGAAGGAACTTGTACTGTTAATTCTCAAGTAATTTGCAGACTGGTCCTTTTGCATGACCTCGATTGCAGATTGCTTCTCCTCCCTCTCTGGAATGGTTTGAACTGATGCAGGGAAAAGCAGTCTCAATGTCTCCCCCAGCACAGGCTGCAGGAATATCCCAGCACACTGAGGGAACCAGTCTGATGAGTCCCAGGTGGCCTAAAGTGACCCTCTGTTCCCAGGCAGCCAAATGAGACATCAAATTCTCTTAACTAAATGAAGCATTAATTAGGAGTGTATTCTGATGATTCATTTAAAATGAGATGCTTTATTCTAGTTCCCCTGGACTGACCTGATTCTCATGCCCTGGAACATCTCTGTGCTGGTGTGGAAGGGCAGGACTGTGGTGGCATTCACTCCAGGACAGTCCAGCAGCCCCAGGGTCAGGCTCTCCATGAAAGCAAAGGATGAGGCTTTGGAGGTGCAATAGTCAATGGCACCAGGGATGGCTGACAAGGCCAGGACAGAGTTCAGGCAAACAATGTGCCCATTCTGCAGCTCCAGCATCCTTGGCAGGAATGCTTTGGTGGTCTGAAGAATAAGAGAGTTAAAAGAAATAAAAAAAAAAAAAAAAAGAAAAGAAATCACTCAGCAATGATACAACAAAACCAGCACTGACTGAAAAAAATAAGGTGACACAGACACAACAAGGCCAAGTGTCCTGTTCATTATGTCAGGAATGGAGTGGCAGAGGAAGAACCTTGTTGCTTTGCCATTTTCTGAGATTCTAAGTGGGCAAAGTTTGTGTAGAAACACAACAAAAGTCCTTCCTAGCACTCCATGGTACTCCAAGCAGTATCCCAGATGAAGGCCATGAACAGAGTGCCTTCTATGCTTAAGAACTTTTATGGGATAAAGTCTTCAACTAAGTGATGAAATCACAAGAAGCTCTTTTTCATTTCTATTGTCTGATTCAAAATGGACTGAGTTTCACAGCTCCCTTCCCTGTAGTCCCACACTCCTCTGATGTTCCCTTCCCATCACCATACAGGAAACTCCTCTGTGAGCTCAGGCTTTGACAAAGACATCAAATGTTTTACTGAAAATCACAGAATGGGAATAAAGAGCATCAATTACTGAATGCTACTGAAAAAAATTATTTTTGATGTCTTTCCTCTGGCCTTTGCCCCTCACATTGTTTTTTCTCTCTTGTTTTCAAGACAGACTGGTTTTACCAAGCATCCCTTAGAAAGACCTACTGGCTGTAATCCATCACTCTCCTTCCCAACTCTGACTACATGGGGCACAAGAGATTATCTCACCCAGAACTGTCCCAGGGTGTTTATGTGCTGGGATTTGAGCAGTGCATCATCATCGCTGTCCATCAGGCTCTTCCCATGGACCACAGCAGCATTGTTCACCAGGATGGTGATGTCACCCACCTGCAATTAAAAAAACCCAAATTATTTGTGACAAGTGATATCTCTCCTCACAAATCAGCTGTTTCCATTAGAGCTGAATAATCATTATTGCCCAAATACATCATTATTTTTATAGCTTTTGACATTCTTGCCTATGGGCCTTGTAATCCTCTGGATCACCACACATAGGTAGCTGGACTTTGTACAATCTTATCTGCATGGTCACCCTTTTTTCACAATGTATTTGTTTCTCATCAAATACTGAATCACAGAACCACAGAATCGTTAAGGTTGGAAAAGACCTTTGGGATCATCAAGTCTGACCATCAACCCAGCTCCACCACTGTGCTCAGCACTGATCCATGTCCCCAGGAGCCACATCCACATGGTTTCCAAACACTTCCAGGGATGCTCCTCCACTACTGCCCTGGGCAGCCTGTTCTGATGCTTTACAACCCTTTCCATGAAAATGTTCTCACTAATATCCAATCTAAACCTCCCCTAGTGCAACTTGAGCCGTTCCCTCTCCTCCTGTCGCTGCTCCCTGGGAGCAGAGCCTGTCCCCCACGGCTGTCCCCTCCTGTCAGGGAGTTGTGCAGAGCCAGAAGGTCCCTCTTGAGCCTCCTTTTCTCCAGGCTGAGCTTTCCCAGCTCCCTCAGCCCCTTCACAAGCAGTGTCCCCCCAGACCTTTTCCCGCACGGCCTTGGCTTGCCGATAGACTTCCTCGCGGTTTCCCACATCGCAGATGAAGTAGTGGCACTCTGTCCCCATCATCCTGATCTCCTCCGTGGTCTCCTTCAGGCATTTCTCAGTCCGACCCCACAGGATGATCTGCAGCAAGAGACTTTTGTTAGAGTTGAATTGCTTCTGTTTCATATCTAAAATAATTCAAACATGCCTCTGACTTCAGCAGTTGGATGGAAATCTTCGATGTGTTTTCACTGCCAGGGCTGTTGTTTCGCTTCATTTAAGACAAGCAATGAGTTTCTTTTACATGGGGAGTTATCAAGTGGGACCTGTGTCCCACTGCTGAATCCTCTGTTTACAGATTCTTTACAAGCAGCACAAGCTAAAACAAAAAATCAGATCTTAAGCCTGACTGGTATATGGAATGTCTGGAAATTTTCCTGTATCATGTCATTTCAAATCTCTCCCTGTCTTTGCTATACACATGTACAGAATGACAAATTTATCCTAAAACCACTGATCTTTCTGAATATCTGGTGTGTTCTCTACCTCTTGTTTTACGTTTGGAGGTAAAATCTGCTCTGCAGTAAAATGTATTTTTTCAGCCTGGTAATTACTTGCAATGCTGATTGCAGGCTGATGTCTCAGGTGCATTTCAAACAAGTGTAAATCCTACCACAGACTTCTAAAGTGAGAAATTTCAAGCATTAATTTATTTTGTAGCTCCTACATGCAGGATTTCACTTGCCACTCTCTTTTAACACAGTAAAAATTAACCACTGCTTTTTGGACAAAGAAAATTCTGAATATTCATGGAACAAACATTCAAATAATGGAGCATGGATTTGATTCACAATGAGATGTAAGCAGCCAACCCTATCTGCATTTCCACACCATCAATGAGGTCAGAAATGGAAATAACTTGAAAAGTCACCAGGTTCATTAACTTTCATCGTGGGGCTTTGTCCAGCACAATTCTTTCTAGTGAGGCAAAAGCATCAAGTTTGAGATGGAGCTTCTACCACTGTTCTTCAAACATTAATCTGCAGCTAAACAGATTTAAGCACAATATTTTTTTCTGAGTACAGAACCTCATTTTCTATTTATTTTAAGGCTACTGGAAGGAATATAATTTCACCTGTTACCTAAGACATCTATGAATGAATTGATCTATCGTTTTTGCTCTTCAACTAAGTCTTCTCAGCACTCATCATGTTATAAATGGTGAGTCACTGTCATTTTTTTCTGCAAAAAATAAATTACTGAATGGAGCATGTTACTGCAATCAGCTGACTGCTCTGTGACTCTAAGAGCAAGATCCAAAAGAGAAAGAAGAAATTGAAAATGGAAAATTATGGTGCTATTTCCAAGCATGTGTGATCCAGGACTATAGTTCCCTCTCACACTACTGTGTATTGAGTCTCTATGAATCTGACCAGTATATTGATTTTTTAATGGTTAAAGATAACCACACTTAAACTTCAAATGTTAAAGAATCTTTGAGTTTTCTGAAAGTTGAAAGAACAGAAAGAAAAAGGTCTGAATTGCATCACTGCTTACAGCTCAATCCCTGCAATTAACTTAATAACAGCAAGATAAACATTAAAAAAAAAATTATGTGTGCAGTATTCTTACCCCACAACAAATCTCTGGCAGGGAGCTTTAACATGCTTATTTTTAAAGACTAGTTAAGCTTATCTCATAACTGGTACTAAAACTAATCTCTGGCAGGGTCAAAGAGCTCTTCAGTGTGCCTGAGCAAGGCTAAAATGCAGAAGTACCCAAATCCCCAACCGTTTCCCAAATGAGTTACATTTACAATTAATCCCATTTCCATGTCATTGGCACATCTGTGAACACAAACATACCCAGACTGATAAGATTTATATCCTCAAATTCTCCAGAGCACTAACCAATCTGGTTAACCAGAAACTTCAGAGTGTGTATAAATATGCCAGAGCCATTTCATGGGAAATCTTATCTCAGGGGAAGTAATTTTCAAGGAAAAAGCTGTGATCACACTTAAAGACTGTAAGAAAGCATATGGCTGAAATTGCAGCTTGTGTGCTGGCCTGGCTTCCAAAGTCTCAGTGTATCACCCTTGGCCATCAGGGCTTGGCATCTCCTCAAAGCTTGTAAAAACTGATGGCTATTTACTCACTTCTGATCCCAGGGCTAGACCGAGGAATATTTTTCATGTGTACACAGCAGACTTGAAGGGAAATCAAGAACATGTGAGAAATTTCACAAGCTCTCAGGAAGTATTTACAAAATACTGTTCAGCTGCGTGCACATGCCCACTTGCTCTCCCTTTCACAACCCACATGGAAAGGAGAGGAAAAACCTCTGTGGAAAGGGGAGGAAAAAAAAAAAACCACCACAAGATGTCAACTGCAAACATCGAGTTTGATGCCCACGGAGTTTTGCATCCGGGTGAACTTCATCCTCTTTGCAGGGCTGGATTAGTCAATGCACACACTACCAAATTAAATGACTTGTTGAAGAGTGATGGAAGGTAGGGCAGGAAGAGGAGAGAAAGAGAAATAAGGTGTCAGACAAGGAGAGTGTAAGGCAGGAAACTGCTCTCACATATCTAATATTCCAGTGCTTCACACTGCTATTGCTAAATAAAAAGTAGATCCCTCACTCTTCACTTCAATCTGTTTCAAACATCCATACAGCTCCTATTCCCAGGAGCTGCCACTGATGCATTGAATGTCAGGAAATATACATGGAAGAACAGTTAAGCAAAGGATGACCTGTCATAGGAACATCTGTCTGTGATGCAACTCTTGGATATAATATTTTTTTTATGCCCCAACAGTTTCCTTGGGACCTTTAATATCCTACAGGCAAGTCTTGCAAGGTGACCCCGTTAAAATCTGGGCCACCTGAGGAAGACAGAATTTGCTGCTTATCCTGCTGACAACATTAATTTCAGCACTGACTTCTTTCCATGAGAAGTTTTCGTGTCTTTGATACTGTCCACACGCAGGTGAAGGCTTTAGCCTGTCTAAGAGAAAGGCAGTAAATAAAAGCCCATTCTTTTGTGAGAGGTCCCTGCTGACCCGGTGGGAAGTGAGGGCTCCTGCCGTCATTTCTGCTACTTTTTACAGATGGATAAAACTCAGAACTCAATACAATGTGCTTTTGGTCCAAATTCAAGCTTGACTGCTCCTATGAGATCATATGAGACTTTCAATTTCTCTCTTACATCTGGCCAGACTCAATTGGCACAGGCTTCCCCCCAGCCTCCCAGGACATCAGATCTTACAGCGAGACAAGTCTGGAGTTGCTGCATTTGTCTCACAGTCGAGGCTTCTGTTGCTCCTGAACATCTTTAGGGAGGGTTTGGTTTAGTCCTTCTGCATAGACAATACAGCAGTTTTCGGATTTGTCTAGGTTCTTATTCTCCTCTGCCTCCTGAGATTTTCTACAAACTCTTCAGTTCTCTGCCTTCCTGCAGGATGTGCCATCAAGTGATGATCATCCATGCTCCTGGAGAAACCCTTCTGCTCCCTGTGGGCCTGGGGCTGTTTGCTGCTGGCCCTGAGCTCCAGCTACCCCAACACTCCACTTGGGATGCAACCCTTGGGATACAGGACTATTATTCTCTGCTCAGCAAACATCAAGAAAGGCATCACTTCATCCTGCCCCAGCTGGGATTCGAGGGCTCTGCATTCCTGAGGAGTCCAGACCTGTGATTTCGGAAATGGCCCATTTTATTGGGAAGCACAATTTTTCAAATGTAGACATGGGGCTCAGAGTCTGGTCTGCCTCCTCTTTCCTTTCTAAGTGTAAATCTAAATTAGCAATAAGTGTGTCCCAAATGGAAGCTGAGAATGACTCCCACAGACACAGAAGTTCCTGTCTGGACAGAGGAAAATGCCAAGGAATAAGGAGGGGTACTGATGATTTCCCAGCCTGTCAGGATGCTGCACAGCCACTGGAACTGTTACAGCCCACCGTAACTTACTGGTGGACAGAGGAATATTCAATTTGCATTTTGGAGAAATTCTCGGACAGACAGTTTTCCATCCTGGAAAGAATCCAGCCCTTCTTTCTTCCCCCGCTTCATCTCTCGCTGTCCTCCCCTGCCTGCCTGTCCCTGCTGCACCAGACACGCTCTCCTTTCATAGAGTTACTGACCAGAAAATTGGCGAGGCCAGGAGCCCGGGGAGGTGGATAATCCTGCTCCAAGGCTTCCTGCCCACGCTTACCTCGGCGTGACCCCGGGCTGGCAGCAGCAGGGAGGAAGGTGGAAGGGAAAAGCCATCCCTGACACTCCAGAATCCAGGATCCGCCACTGGACACAGGGAACGGGAGATTCAGACTGACCGAGATTTATACACCCTCCTCCCCTTGGTGAACTTCAGAGTAGGAAAGGGTTGTGACATCACACTTGGAGCAGATTTTCCCAGGATTTATTCACGGATTTTTGCAAAACAAACCTTATCTGTTGATCGGAGTCACAGAACTCCTTATCTGACCTTAGGAAAATGCTTTCAGCTGGAGGGGCAGGCACTGCATCCTCTGCTCCCAGAGGACTCGTTTAACACAGGATTAACACGAGATGAGCTCGGAGGGGACTCAGGGAAGGGTTTTGCTGCTGTTGGACTAAGGCAAGGCTCACACAGACCAGCACTGGCTTGGTGCCCAAAGCCCAGTCCTGGCTGCAGGGCCAGAGCCTGCCTTGCACCGTAACACAACAAGAGTTATGCTTCTGACCACCGCAAAATCAGATAAAGCCACTGATTTATATAAACTGGTCTAGACTGAAGCTGCTATCAACCACAATATAAACATGTGATCAATGCTGCCGGAGACTGAAGGATATTCCTAGTGCAGGACACAAGGTTAGAGCTAACTTTACATCACTTCCAAGGCTAGTTAACTTGTTCACTCCGATTTTATTGCTAGCACAATTCAACAACAGCAGCGAAGGAATGCTGCCCTTTTACATCATCAATTATTTTGGCACTGCATCTTCAGCAAACCCGCTGTGCTAGAATTTCTGCCTCCTGGAAAGGTGTCCTAGCAGAACTGCACTTGTGAGACCAAACATCTGCTATTTCTAGTCACTCCCCTTGGGTTATCTGGGTTGTATTTGAGTAAAGAACTGCTCACTCTTGGCCTTGTACGGCACAAGGTGGGCTGTGATTAGCAGCTATAACTTCCATCCAGCAAGTTTCTCCATTTTACGATTCATGAAGCAATTCTCTGATATAATCTGAAGACACTGAAAGATGAGAGTGTTGCAGAGAGACACGAATGCCCTTCCTGCCTGATCTCATTATTGCTGCCCCCACAAATCAACCACAACTCCCAGCCCCGGATCAGCACAGATAGGAAGTACTTGGTAGGTCAACACATTTCATTCCCCCTTTCAACCTCCTTCCTAGTCCAGTGGAACAAAAGTTGCTCTGTGTGAGCTGGTATCTGTAATTGCACAGACCTTTGTTCAAACACAGAAAGCCTTTCTGCGCCCAACACTCAGAGTTCCTGCATACTTTTAGGAAGTACAAAGTGTAGATAATCCACTGAAGTATGCCAGTCTTATCCCCCTATATTTACAAAGCCTGGTAGTACTAACTCACAGTCTGTCCTCCGAAAAAAAAAAAAAATGCATTCCAGTGTGTCCCATAATCCCGGCAGAGTTTTGCATATCGTGAGAAAGGGAAGCTAAATCGCACAGCCTCAAAAGCTCCTGTCAATGGCAGAAGGGTTTTCTCCTCCACCCCTTCCCCTCTCTTGGCCCCAGGCAAAGGCAGACAAGTTCTTTCAGGAGTTCTCCATGGGAGAGGCAGCTAAAGGCTGATTACTGGAAGAGGGAAAGGTGTGGCCCTGCAGTGTGAAAAGCCAATCTTTGCTTTAGAAAGCAAAAAAAAACCACCTTGTGATGCCTGAAGTAGGTCAAAATACTTAACCCAGCCCCTTGGTGGCACTTCTATAAAGGTAAGCAAACAAAACAGGATAGTGGCGAATTTCTCTCAGTTCCCACAGCGAATATCAAAGCTGCAAGGGATAGGTATGAGAAAGGTTGTATGTTAAGGTGGAGAATCAAGAGAGTAAGCCTATGTATCTATTTCACACACAAGCTTTTCTAGATTTCTATTTAGCAATTATAAAACCTGTAAGAATTGAATTTAAATTTAATCCTACCACCCTGGTAAACACAAACCCACAGAATTTATTCTAAACTGGTTTAAGTCCAGGAGTAATGTATAGTAATGAGATTAAAAATTAGGGCTAAAGAGACTTCAGAAGGAGACTAAGAGTGAATTCCAATCCTTTTAGTCTAGAGTCAGAACTTTTATTAGGTTATATGTTGACTTAGCACTCAATGGGATTAACATTATTCACCTAAACAACAGTCAATTCCAGCTGTAACTCAGTCATCCTTTTCCCCCTCTGCAAGAAACCAAAGAGCACCTAAAAAAATCACAGAGGAGTATGTCAACACCTGCCTGCTGCTCAACAGAGGCCTTCCTTGCAAGGGAAATGTGTGATTTTCTGTGCACACAGGCATTTCAGAGCAGCTCCCCTAAAGAAGGGAACAAATGCCCACTGTTCTCACAGTCAGGACTATGTAAGGACAGGTGGCCCCATGCTGACTTTTTGTTTTAATTTTTTTTTTTCCAATTCCTTTCGTCTGCAGCACAAACTGAGACTCCAGACTGCCTTGGGAGCAACTCTTCCCAGCTCTGCTGGGAGCAGAGGAGGAAGGGGAAGGGTGAGGGTTGTTTGCAAGGAGAGGTCAGGCAGGAGTCAGCCTTTACAATCCCATTAACGCTGGGACAGGGTCAAACCGAGTGCACGTTCCAACAAAAAGCACCAAGTGGCCACAAGCTGCCACCCTGGAAGGTCCCTGGAAGCATCTGGGGGATAAAAAAAAAAAAAGAACAGATTTTTAAAGGTGAATATCTTGCCACACCACGTGTGAGAACCGGCTGCTGCTCCAGGGATCCAAAGCACACAGAGAAATATCCCGCAGTAAAATCCTCTGGCTGCAGAGCAGGAAGAAGTGGAGAATCTGGGGGTGGGGAGAGGGGTTAGAAAAGTTCTGTATTTGAGGTAAGGCTTTGGAGACATCCACCAATAGAAATATAATACTCCACCCTGCAAAAATAACTAGTGTGCTGCTGCCGCCTCCGTTTGCTTGGCATGGCATCCCTATAATCCAGATTCCTATAAAAATGTCCACAGAGATCTCAGGAAATTGTGGGGAGGGTAAATATGCAGGTGCAGAACAAGATGAAGGGATAGAAAGTCAGTAAGTAATATTTTAAAGGAGAAAAAGAAATTACTACAATGGTCTGACAGGACATTTCAGCGTCACTGGATTCATTTTTCTTCCAAAATGCTGCATTATTTTTACTTATTGCATATAACTCTCCAGGTAAGGAAACTGTGGCAGGTTCAATGTTCATGTAAGAGAGTTAAATATTTACTACAATGCAAAGTTATGTCTACACAGAACAGGAACTGTTCTTGGAAAGCTAAAAAAACCCAAAAGTTAGATTTCAAGGTGATGTTAGGAGGAAAGGACATGTGGAATTAAAAAGTGGCTCCTGCACAGTATTATTTCACCTGACTGGGCAAAACTGCCCACAAATTGCCTCTTAAACCAACAATTAATTGAAAAGTCTGCTACTTCTTAACTAACAAAGTAGAACAACCTGATAAATGTATGTGAAAGAAAAATTAAAGAGCTACAAACTAAATGCCAGTTGAAGTGGATTCTTCTGTAGGGTTTGCCTTTCTATTTCTGAGATGAATTCTGTAGCAGAGCAGCCTAACCTTGAAATGCTGGGTGGTTTTAACTTCCAGTAGAGGGGGCTGGCCACTGCATCCCCCCAGGGACAGCACTGACTCCTAGGTTAGACCCTGCACAGCTTATAAAAGCATTAGTTATGCTGCATTACCAGTTTAAAGAATTGTCAGCTTTAATTCAGAACACCTTCAGTTTTCCTCGAAGCTAAATCATGATGAGCAATTCACCAGCACTTCACTTATTAGGGGAATATATAAAAAAAAAAATTCTCTACAAGTTCTATAAAAATAAAAAATACGGATTTATCAATTAGAGGATGTACTCAAAACATCACTGGAAAGAAAAACTAGGGAAGGGTTTCAATCTGTTAAGCTGGGAGAAGGTTTGCAACAAAAACAGTCATGGAAACCTAAGGGTGAATAATGTTCCCAATGCTGTCATTATAAACTGCCCTCCAGAAAGGGCTAAAATATGCTCCAGATCATCCATGTGCATAATAGGATGCAGTTCTTGACTGAAAAAATAACTTCTCCCGTGAGGCTACTGGAGAAGTATTGGAGTTAAAATAGCCTGCCTTAAATTTGTGTATAAACTGAACACCAGCAACTGCTCCAGACGAGCTCCCTTACAAGCCTTTCTCTGCCTCCAGAAAAAGAGAGCTGCTACCATTTTCAAACCATATAAAAGCTGTCAAAAGGTGCCTTTCTTATAAGAATGTTAGGAGAAGAAATAAAGGGCACTGCTTAGAAGAAAGCTTCAATATTGAAATGCTTAACTGGTAGCCTATCTTTTAATGTGCTTTTCAAAATGTTATTTTTTAATGGTGGCTGTTGCTATGCAACAGGGCAGAATCTCTAAAATCTATTCATGAGTTGTACAAATGGCAGTTTTCAGGACATATTTAACTCTCTCGGTCTATTAAGTCAAAGAAGGAGGATGGGAATCAGAGGACTGTAAGCTCCCAGAGCACAACTTCTCCCCAGGGGTACAGCATGGCTTAAAAAGGGTATTTCACTGATTATATAATTTTTTTCAATACTTTGTTAAGATAAAGTAGCTACCTTGCTCTCAAAAAAATGTGAAAACCAGCACAACTCTGGTTAAATAAAATGATATCTAAATGTAGAAACAAAAGTTATACACATGTTCATTACTTTTACCCAGAAATGATCAAAGCAATTCAAATTCAGATTCTGCCACAATGGTGGTTATTTAAACGAGAGGGGCTGGCCAGGCAGTCACAAATCCAGCTTTAGCATACTCCTAACTTACAGCTGCCTGGAAGTTACCATCCTTGGGATGTGCCTGCATGCTTTTCAGGCCACTGCAATGCAAAATGAAGATAATTCACTTCAATGTGAACATAAAATCAATTAGGTTATCACAGAACATGAGACAAACCTGACCTTCCAATAAAATAAACTGTATAAAGTAACCTGGTTAGTAACTGAGGTTTAGCTGAGGGGCAGAAATAGAATATTGAGGCACAATAATTCTCAGCATGTTCAAAGGTAGTCACAGCTCTTTGCCTGAAGGGTTCCCTCCCTGCCAGCAGCTTCAGAGCATTGGGGATCTGGAAACTGCTCCAAGAAAGTGTGTGAAATTTAGCCCTAAAAAAACAGGCCTATTTTTGGTTGACTCACATTCACTTTTTGCTTGCACTGAAATCTGAGTGACAAACCCAAGTGAAGTAATGGCCTGAAGGACAGCAATCCCCACGTGCAGCAGTGGGAGATGTGGGATGGATTGGCAGGGTTGGAATTGCACTTAGAAACGAGGACCCTGAAATAAATAACACCACTTGGCCTAAATCTGAGACTCAAATGCAAACCAAAAGTGTTTGTTTTTACTGATTCCAGTGGCTAAAGAAACCATTCTAACTTCATCCCAAATGTATCAACTCCCTCTGAGATGGATCTTTTTTCATTCTATAACCAGCATTCTGATTATTTAGTGCATTTACAATTTTAACAACAACCTGAAAATGTGTAGTTTATAATTTTATATCACTTATTTTATAAACATAACTTATTTTCAGTGGTTAAAAATTTTCTATCTCTTATAGTCCCTTTCAAATCAGTGAGGAAGAGAAACTAAAATCCCTTTATAGATGTAAGATGCTCTTCTAAATTTCTGGTTTTGCACAAATGCTGGACTAAGATGAGACAGTGTCAGTGGTCAAAGGCATCAGGAGAGCTCAGTGAGAGCTGTAAACAAGTGCAGTGATGTCAGGAGGAGCTGGCTGACCCTCTGCTGAACTCTGCCTCTGAAGGACATGCAAAGTGCCAGATCCCTTTCCCACACATGTGTGCACACACACATCCCCCTCCTTTCATCACAAAAGGTGTCACAGAACAATCTGCCACAGTTGCACATCATCATCCAGGGAAAGAGACCCTGCAACCCCTTTTGATGCCTAAAGACTTTGCTTCTGAAGAGACAAACCGAATCCATAAGCACATCAAATATAAACACAGCACGGCAGTGGTCTCGAAGGGGCCTGGATTAAAATCCAGCCACAAGCAGCAGAAAGCTACAGCATTGCACAACCAGCAAACCCAAACCCAAAATCACACAGCTCCCTTCAGTGAGGCAGGACTCCTGCATTTCCCAAGGGCCTTGGAAATATTCTGACATAATTCCTGACAGCTCACTGTGGCCAGAGCCAGCCCTGAACTATTTGCATTTGGGGAAGAAGCACTTGTACCAGCTGGATGTCTTTAATATCCCACTTGGAAGCGTGACCTTGTCTCCTTAAGGCTGATTTGTCCTCACAGGGAAGGTTTTTTAGGAGTTGGGTACAGGCAATTTGAGGTTGTAGTCAACATCAAACCAAGCTGCTGAAAGGGGATGTCAGGATTTTCCATTCCCTCCCCACCAAGCTTCGCCCAGGGAAGTGCTGATCAGAGACAAGCTGTCTGTGTTTACTGCCAGCAAGGAGACTGAAATGACAGATCGAAGACAAACAGTAATTTAATGTTCATGTAGAAAATATCTGACTGCCCATTGTTATTGCTGATCCATTCTGTTGAAGAGCATGGAAAGACGAAGTGCTCAGTGTCTTTACAGCAACACTCTTCACTCCCATAATTTAGGCCTGGTATATTTGAGTTTTTTCTTGAGGTCCAGTAAAAGGATTACCTAAGAATTTCTGTTTTCAGGTAAAATGGTGCCAGTTTGTCAGCTCTTCAGACACAAAACAAATCTTGGGTGTACCTGGTGATTCAAAGGGCAAAAAACAAACCCCAATTATAAGCACATAACATATCGTGGTTGTTTTGAGTGGTGGCTCCTCTCTTCTAAATGTAGGCCTGGCCATAAAGGAGTTTTTGCTCCTTAATGAAGCTTCTAAGAAACACTGAAGATCTTCAGTGCCTGAATTTTGACTTTCTGATACAGGCCAGCTCTCCCAGAAGTTTCAACAGCAGGATTCTAGTCCAGGACTTTCTGGGAAAGAGGATCTACCAGAATGACAGAGTAGCCATGGATACACCTGTGCTGCCCAAGAGAAGGGAAGATGACTGAAAGAGAAGTCAAGTTTGAACTCCATTTGCACCAATTTTAAGTGTCTCTTTCAGTGAGATAAGGGAAGAAATATATTATTAGCCAGGTCACACCAACTGCCACCCCACCTTTATAGAAAGATTTTCTAATCTGTAGCTAAAACTGTGTCGTGCTACAGGATAATCACAGACTCTTTCCAGCCATCATTTTTATACTGCCTCAAAATATGTATAATTTTATGCTGGCTACTCAGAGCTAGTGTGGAACTGTCAATGGTTACACACTGAGAGCCAAGTTTACCTCACAGGCACACACCTAAAGCATAACTGATTCAGCAGAGCTGCATTTTTCAAACATGATTTTACTGCTATAAATGGAGCACTGACACATTTGCTCAGGCAGTGTAAGACAACAAAAATCCCTATGTTAACCAAAACAAATAAGCTCTGCAGCACTGCAGTCAATAAATTGTAATTAAGAAGGTGGCAACATAAGGATGCCTGTCCACAAAATCCCATTGTAATTATGCATAGTTTATGGCTAAACTAATGGGATGAACAATTTAAATTAATTAAAAACTCTGCCAAGGTACCCATCTATTCCCAAGTCTATTAATTAGAATCAATTTAATCCCCACTGGGATAAAGGTCAAACAACATGTATTTGACCCTTTTCTCCTGGCGTCAGTGTTATCAGCCAATGGATCTGGCAGTGCCTGGGTCTGACTTGTTCGACTCTTCAGGATGTTGACAGGATGCTTTGAAGAACAGAGTCTGGGCCCAGCTAAAAAAAAAAAAAAATCTCTAATAATTTCTGCTTTATATTCCTGATAAGCACTGGTTTAAAAATGCCAGAGCTTGTTCTCTCTCGGTGGTCAGCTCTGGGCTGTTGTTCTCTGTCTTTCAAGAGTTTTTCTTTTCAGCCTCCCTTTCCTGCAGAAAACCTTGAAGCAGCAATTGTGTTAGATTTGTGTTTTCAATTTGGGACAGGGATCAAAGTGAAAGAAACACTAAACACTAACTAGCATTTGCTAGTGGATTTTAAAACAAATACTCAAACTTATACTCTGTACTTAAATACTCAGTAATCATTAGCTGATATTTTCAAACTGCCCTGAAGGAAAGATACCAAATTTCTAGACCCTTGTTCAATTTTATGGGAAGGAAATCAAGAGAACTGCCACATTTTTTTCTTCTCCCCATCACTTTTGTAGAATTAATTAGCTGGCTGCTTCTGTGAACTTCATCATTATCATCTATTTGTCCTAATTTATTTATTTTTTTTTTAATAGCCTTAATACTTTCATTCCTCTCAGGTTACTGTCAGGCCAAGTTCCTGGTCTTTGCTCTGGCTGTTTGATGTAAAACCAGATATTTCTTGATATGTTGACTTTGACTGTTGCTGATTTCTTTGAGAAATGGAATTCAGAGTCTATTCAAAGTTTTCTAAGCTCCACTGCATAGTATCACCCCAATAAAACAGGTTTCCACGGCAGCTTTAAGAATAATAAAGTCTTTGATTCCTTTAAAATGTTTTTGTCAAATGCTTAGGACTGTGTGCACGGATTATGGTCACTCTTAAAGCAAATTGCTCTGCCTGGCTAATTAAATTAGACATTAGCTCAACAGCATGTTTGATTCTTTTATAATGCAGTAAAAACTACCTACAGTGCTTCAGATGGAAATAGTTCTACAAATCTGAGACTTTTTCCTAGCCTGTGCCAGAGCCATGACATAAATGCAACATAAATACACAGCAGCACTTTTACAAGTCACTGTAGGTGATGAAACGACGCAAATAAAATAGGGATGAATCACTTCAGATAAGTGGCATGAAATATCATAGCCCAAAACCTTCCTGTCAGCCCTGAAGTTCAGAAAATCCACCTTCTTCCTTCCTGTGGTACAAATAAGACTGAGATTCAGGGAATCAGACTGTGGTTGATGCTCTGGATGTCCTCTGGTCCAATCCCCTGCTCAAGATCAAACCTCATCTACTGCTTTGACCAGGTCAGCTCATTTTGAATTTCACTGCCTCCTCCTCCAGCTTGCCAGGTCTGAGCTTCTGTTTCCACTTTCAAGGTATTAATTTCAATGTAGCCTTCTCCTATCACCTTTCATTTAGCATCAGCTCTTCTACTGCAGCCTTTACCTCCCAGCATTAATTTTTAAAACAACCTGTCTGTTTTCTACCACACTTCCTGCACCTCTTTAAACATTCTTCAAAACTCTTTACTGCTGCTTTTCAAACCCCACCTTAAAACTTCCATTGCTGTGATGCCTCCCCAAAATTTTAAACTGGTTCAAGGAGTGGTGTGGCAGTATCTGGCTTTAATCAGCAGAGTTCTGTGTTGGTACTCATTGTTGGCTTTTGGTTTTTATCTGCACTGTCACATTTATTTAGTTCATCCCTGCCAACCCTGAGACCAGCATCATCTTTTGCTGTTGTTCTTCTGGAGCACATTTAGCATCTTTTTGGTGTTAAGTCAGTTTTTGAGGCACTGCAATGACATTAATATATAACCTCATCTTTCAGATTTTTTACAGCATTGGCACAGTCCTTTTATTTAGTGGGAAGCCTCACTTAACTGCCTTGATGCCAGACCTTCAGCACATTAAAAAGTGCTGGATCTTGGTGTGCCAACACAGCATGGTCTCATTGGGACAATATTTTCTCATGACATCACCATATCTTGATGGGAGATGACAAGACTGTAACTCTGCAAGTCCCACTTCTTGTTAACATTATTTATTCTTGCAACATACCCAGCAACAAAAGACAGGTATGTTCCAAATTATAAGTTAAAACAGCTCCAGCCCAAGCTGCTTCACAGACACCAAAGATCTGAGAGCTGATAAATCCTGGTGGTGCCTGCCAGGCAGAGACACTTATTCAGCATGTTGTTCCAAGTGCTGGCCTTGGCACCAGCACCCAGCACAGGCTTCGTGCCATGGCAGCCTGGGACTCCAAACAAGGGCTCTTCTGCCCATCCTTAAATCCAATCAACAAAGTAGGGAGCTGCCAACAGGAAGCCATTAAATAAAGCTGCCGTCAGGATGTAATCTTTGGAGAAATAAAGCCTTTCTGGAGACCATAAAGCCACCCAATCAGATCTGTGCTCTCACAGTTTACCAAAAGTTTCAAATTAATGTATTATTTCGCATGACATGGAAAAACATTCACTCCCCAGCCCTTCTCATGTACTTCTGGTTGCTGATAAGTTGTGACATGCTCTAATAGTTCACTCTAAGATTAAGTGCTTAAATTTAAGGAAGATTAAAGTAACCATCATTTAACATATCCCTGAAGCTGCTGCATTCCTATGGTGGTTTCTCCCCAACCGCACACACAACAGGAGAGATTAATCACTTACAACCTCATATTTGCACTACAGGTAAACATTCTCATTACACTAAAATATCTACAGGACAGAAAATGTGCTCTTTTCTTTTAGATTACATGATCCTTTTTACACAATGTCAGACTGCCTTTTCCAAATGGTCACTTAGCTTTTTTTGCATTTCAAAATGACTGCACAGATATCCATTAGACACATGGGCTCTGTGTCACTGTGGTACCACCACAGGGCAGGAAAAGCATTCAGAAGGGGGACAGATGCTCACCTGGCAACAGTTTCTTAGCACTGACATCTAAATATATATATATATCTATAAATTTTACACTGAGTCTTTTAAAACCAGGCCACCTTAAATGCAGTGCACCACACTGGCATATTGCACTAGGTAATGTACATCAGAACTGTGTCCATTTCTTTTATAAACCTAATTTTAAAGCCTTTCTGATTTCATTATGTTAGGTCACAATGCCTGTTAAAAACAACTACATGGTGATTAATCAGATTCTGAGGAAAATCAGGTCCTCTCAGCTCTGAAAGCTGTGTCATTTTAAAGCAGCTCTTTTCCTTCTATCAGGACTAATGTTCTCTGGGGTGGCCAGATCAGGTCTAGTCATGTTCTGAGCTGAGAAGGAATGAATGTGTCAGAAATCAGTTATTACTTGCAGAACAAAAGTGTCTCCTTGACAACTGGCCCAGCACAGTGGATTTTCAAGCTGACAGAAGCAGAAGGGCTTGCTAGGGTTCCTGCAGGGATCTCATGCCTTCCCATCCCTTCCCCACTCCCCCAGCACATGGTCAGGAATTCCACACCTTTGTCCATTACAAAAGGAAGGTTTCCAGGTTTGGAACACTGCAGCCCCTCTGGACAAAGCCTGGGGCACATTCCCATTCCTGTGCACCAGGGACTGGATGCCAGGCAAGAGCTAATCTGTAATGCAATTTAGCAAGACTCTTCTACAGGCTCTGAAAGTGCAACCAGCGATGATTCTTTGAGAGTGATCAATGCTTTAAGACATTTTGGAATAGGAACTCTTACTGAATCCATGGGAGACACTCAACTTTTGTCCTGCATCTCAAAGAAAGGTCACAGCTCTGAAACAGCAGCAGTGGCTGCCTTTTGCCCTCACTTCAGGGGATTGGTATTAATTTAATATCCAGCTCTAGTCACAGTAGAGTTAATCCTTGATCATACAGCACTGTTGTAAAGAAGCTTTTAGAAGGTATATACTAATTCATACAAATCAGGACAATAACATATGGGTCATTCACTTAAGAGTTGGACTCAATGATCCTTGTGAGGTCCCTTCCAACTCAGAGCATTCTGTGAAATCTGTGAAATAATATGTCAATGTGATTCATAAAGACCAAAGTGAAATATTCATAGACCTACAGATGCAATTTGTGTGGGAAGAGTGTGCCATTGATAAACTCATCTCAAAACCTGCCAAATTTTCCATTACTGGGAATACAAGGCTAAGTTCTAAGACCCAATACCATTTTTTTTATATAATCTCTCTCCAATTCTCTCAAGCCTAAACACAAAATAGCCTCAAATCTCACTCAGCTAAACCCCTTCAATTATACAAGGCTTTCTAGAGCTTGTAATTCCTCTGAGGTTTTCTGTTCTGTTGGAGAAAGGGAAACACTGAGGGAAACTCCAGGTTCCAGCAGCAGTGTGGGCTTGCACAGCTCTCATCCATCCCTTCCTTGGTGCTGCTTCCTCCCTCAGCTTCTTCCCATCCCAACTGTCACTGATCTGAAAGAGAACAGCACAACCAAACGACAAGAAATCTTCCAAAATGCAGACACTGAGGTCTGACTTTGAAAAATGTTGTGAAAATATCAATGGAAAGAACAGCTGAGGTTTCAGGGTTGTTGGGTTTTTCTGGAAAGGCTGAAGAAACTCTTCCAAAGTCACTGTCAGATAAACAAGAATACTAAATTACATACTAGAGTTTGGGAATCTATTTCTGTCCTATCATTAACATATTTTTCAATTACTTCTATTAGGTTTTGTTGACATTTAACAGTGCAGAATGCCTAAGAACCAAGCATCCCTTTCCTGTTCAATCACACCTCAAATTAGATAACCTGTCAACAAAGCAAATTAAAATGACAAGGAAACTTTCTAGAGATCAAGGTTTTCTAAAACAAAACCTAAGAAAGAGTGAGGCATACAAAAGACATAGGAATCAAAACTTCTTCAGTAGAGACCATCAAAACCAGGGCTGACAACCTCCTGGCAAAGGCACTATAATGAAACTTCTGTAGGAAAAGCAAATGGCTTTGAGGAAAGCAGGCACAGTTTCCCACTCTACTGAGCAGTGAATGAACCCATTCAGCCCCTGCACCCCCTGACTGCTCACATCTGCAGAGGGCTGTTCTCCAACACAAGAAATACTGTTCAAAGGGGCCAGCCTTCCCAATATTAACTGGATTATACAGTACAGGCTTTGCAAAACACTGTTAGGCTTTGGAAATGGATTTTTATTTCATAGGCATTAAATCATAAACTCATAAAAGTCTCTCCTTCTCCCATTTCATTAACACAGGCATTCTCTGCCATTTTGGCTCACCAGGGTATCAACAGCCTTGACAGAGCTACCAGTGTGTGAGACTGAGGCAGAGGTGATGCTTCATTGCCCAAATACTTTCAAGGTACAGTCAAATTCTCAAGAGTTCAAGCAAGCAACAGTGAGGATTTTGAATTCTGCAAGCAGCCAAGAAAAGAAAGCAGAAAGTTAATTTCTCCATCAATTCAGCCACAGCAAAGTAGCTTCTCAGCCAGCACTTAGGAATCTGGACACATCTCTGGGAAGTTGGATTACAACACTTGAGCACTTCCGGAGAAAAGTCAATGCTGTTCATCGCTCATAATAACACTAACATGTCCTGGATCATCTGTAACCACTTCATCCCTGCATACAGCTCATTCACATGCTCTCAGCTTTTTCCAGAAGTGCTCCAGGAAGCATTTCAATACACAGGGCCTCCCAGGACTGTGTATTGACTGTATCAAGTTCTTGACAACTACTTGAAATTACAAATGGAGTATGGATCCTTTGACCTTTCAGTGTACACCTGAACAGGAATGATCTGATGATTAAAGTCTCTCTCATTGCCTAAAAACTGCTGGCAATCTTAATTGGAAAAAACAGACCACAGACTTCTGAAAGTGCAAATAGAACTGGCACTGCTTTGTGCCTTATTGGCCACTTCTTCAGAGAGGCCAATGGACAACTGTGAGAAAAGAAACATCACTTGGGAAGGAAATGTCCCCTAGACATTTATATAACTAAGTCACATTTGAGGCACAATGGCAGAGCAATGAGGGTAAAGAATGGGAATCAGGATGGATTTACAAGGTCATGCCCAAGAGACTTCCATTCCATTAGATTGAGAATTTTAGTCTCCCCGCTCATCAGTCAAGCACAAGACATTGTATTTCCATTTGCATAAACCCTTTTGGGATTTATTTCTTGTCATCTTCATAGCTTTGAATCGAATATCAAATTTTAGAGTAGAGGAGCTGCAGACGTGACAATTGATAATCTTGTGAAATACAACATTTGTCACCTTGCGTGGAAACGGCTCCGATACACCTCACTTGTGAGCAACAAAACCAGCCTCTGAAAGTGAGTGCAAGATGAAATCCCATCCAGCCTAATTCCCAGAGAAGTTTCATATCCTCACAGTCCCAACTAACTTATCTTTCTGAAGATTCTAATCTCAAAAATATGGTTATATATCGCCGCCTACCTCCAAAACCCCGCCACTATGTCTGTGTGCGCAGGCGCTGGGAGCACTTGGTCAGGACACGCTGCACACCCTCCACCAGAACCTGAAGCCGTGGCACTGCTGCCAACCACCTCCATGCCACGCTGGGCTTGGCCCCAGGATTCCACACCTTTGCTGGAAAGTCTTTTTCTGAACTTGAAATATGGTGACTGCACCATCTGATAATCAGAATCTGTTCTAAGTTATTTGTTATGATCAATAATTAAAGCTTTGTATATTATTGTAGGATGGTTAACAGTGTAAAAAGAGAAAAACAGTCAATTTTCACAAGCCTAATCAAAAGGTGACTTGCCAGACACCGCAAGCCTTTTTCATTTCTTTGATTGTCAAAGGCAAAGCGCAAAATTGAAGAGGAGTGCCAAGCAGAAAGTTGAGCATGGTACATGGCGACTGCATAAAATCCACAAATTTAGGGTTGAGCACAGAAGCAGGAAAGAAATGAAATCTCAGAGTGAAGGGAATGGAAACTACCACCTGTGGGTAAAACTGGCAATAAAGCTGCTGAGGAGAATAAGCCAACTTTGGTGTTCTCACCATGGGCTGACAGGCAGTGCCAGCACCTGAGGGATCAAAACTGGCTGAGTGTCATATATGACTGACTGGACACCATGATATAACTGAAAAGAAAATCTAATTGAAATTGAGTCAATGCAAAGATGTAAACACCTTGATGACACAAATGAAAACATCCCAAAAGGCAAAACACCCCAAAGGTCTAACCAGTACCTAGGAACACAGAGCATTTCAGAACATCATATGAAAAGAGCACAAAAGTTCCCAATAATCATTCTCATGTATTCTTTCCTTTTGCAATACGTAGAGATTTGGTAGCTAAGACATACAGCTAGAATACTGTGTCTGTTCCTAGTAATTCCATCCTCAGCCCTCTCTCAAACAGCCCTGTCTCCTTTTGGCCCCTGTCCCCTGGTTCCTCAGGGCCATTGTTCAGCTCCCAGCTCAACTGCAGCAAAACAGCTCCTAAATGTGCTGTAGAAATGGTACCACTTTAATGCCAGAGCTCAGCATAGCAACCAGCCACTCTAAATAAATAATGAAGCGTGGTATTCCAACAGATAATATAAATACACTTTCAGCAAATTTCTTGGGTCCAAAGGTCAGTCAACTTGTTTGCTCTGACTCCCAGAATGTGTAAATCTCAACATGATGTTTAAACACAAACACAGACAAACATCAAAGTTCAATGCTGACATATTTTACACCTCGGAGTTACATGCCAGAATAGCTCTGTACCACACAGAGAAAACTGTAATGCATGTGTAAGGAAGTGACAAAACACTATCCTGAACTAAATCCAATTTTTTTTCTTTAAATAGCCTCTCATTCTGTATTTTTCCTCTTCTTTCTTCTCTATTTACTCTCATTCATCCTCTCACACAGAGAAGTATTTGTGCAGCTGTCTAATTTCACCAGTCATCCACTTAATTACCAATAAAAGGGGAGATGAAATTTTCCATCCTAAGACTCATTTCAGGGATGTGTGTTTCTGTATCCCTGACCGATTCCCACGTAGGGACATACCTGTACTTAAAAACCCACAAGGTTTCAAGGTAAACCACCAAGTTCCTGAGCAAGAGAATGGACCCACCAGCTACACAGGCACTTGTGGGCTGCTGTGCAGAGCAGCCACTCTCAGCCTCTCTCCTAAAGGAAATGTGCAAATAACCCACAGCTTCCACTCAAGCTGTGCTCTTCTTGCCGGGTTCTCATTCATCTTCCCCTTGAACAGCTCTGGGCTGTCCAGAAGTGAAATACAAGGGACTTCAGGAAGCACAAGAAATTAATTTCACGAGTGGAAACCCAGCAGGGTGAAAGGGAACAGTTCTCCCCACTGTCCCAGAGCCACCTGCCCCTCTCCTCCGGGGTGATACGCCCGGATCTGATGCTGACAGATGCGGGTTCACTGTGCATGGTCCCCACAGCCAGCAGTGGCAGGACGCAGCCCAGGAAACAGCAGTGGAAGTGAGCACTGGCTCCATGCACAGGAATTGCTCAGCTCTCCTTCCCCTGCCACAGGAAACCTGGGCTGAGACGAAAACCTCTCCTTTGTCAGCAGAGGGGGATTCACGAGAGGGACCTTCCTCAGCATCGCGTTTTCACGGATGGGATGGGGAAAGGCAGGATGCAGGGAAGGAGGAGCGGGCAACTTCTGAAATGTAACCGGTGTAATGACTCAGTTCTGCAAGATGAGAGCCTCTCTCACCTTTTCCAAGCGATCCCAGCTAGAGGGGTGGGAACAGGGCTCGCTGGCAGAGCAGCAGGTGGGTGCTCCCCCTCCCCTCCCTGCTCACCTTCCTGGCTCCTCTCCTGGCGAATTCCCGGGCCAGGTGGCGGCCGATGCCCCGGCCCCCGCCGGTGACCAGCACGTTCTCCCGGGACAGGTCTCGCAGCTTGGGCGGCAGCACCAGGCACACGGCAGCTTTCACCACCAGGTACATCATCTGCACCGGGAACAGCAGCAGGGCACCCAGCCACTTCCACATCATCCTCTTCTCCCAGGCAAAGTTCTCTTCCAAACCTCCACAAAACCAAAGAAAAGCAATGCCCTTCATGCACCCCCAGACGGGTGACAAGTCTTCAACCCCCTTCCAAAACTTGGGGGCAAGAGGTTCTTGGACTGGAAAAAATCCTTCTCTCCCCCTAAAAAAATAAATGGGGGTAGGAGTAAAGTAGTGCAGAAGACCAAGTCACTCCCCTGTTTCTTGATCGGTGTCCTCTGGGATTGTCAAAGGCAGGTAAAACAGCTTCCTTGCTTTTAACTGGATGATTATTTTTTAATTAAAAGATAGGAGAAAAAAAAAAAAAAAAAAAAAAAAGTAGAATTAAAAGTAACCATACATCCCTCCGCTGCAAAGACCCACATAAAAATCCAGTATCCAAACGAAAGGTTTTTATATTTAGAAAAATAAAATAAAGCAGCCCATGTCTCCAAATTTCAGCCTGCAGTGCCTTCCAGGCAGCTCATTTCTATTCTTAGACTCAGGAAATTGCTTAAATAAGACAGAATTGCCAGGACCTTCTTTTTAAGAAAGGCTCTATTCAGGGTGAGGTTGTTGTTTTTGTTTTAGTATCTATAAATATCTATAGACGTTCTGTCCCGAGCCGCTTGCAAAGGTTGAGCTGGTCACTGCCTCTCTCTGCCCCCTCTCCCGGTTTTCTCCCTTGGAGTGTGTGATCACAGAGCAGGAATCACGCCGTGCACTACTTCAGCTTCAGCTCTTACTCATTTCTGCCTATTGCCGTCTCTGCCGCTCAGGGCCGCGGCGCTGGGGAGCTTTTATACCCCATTAATCCTGATTGACAGTTCAAGTGTCGGGGCGATTTCACTACTGTTCCTGGGAGTGGCTCTGCTCTGCCCTCCCCCGCCGGCCGCCTGCGCTGCGAGCGGGCTGCGCTCGGGGGCGCTGCCAGCGCGGCCGGGGCCACCTGCGGCCACCGATGGGCCACCGATGGGCCACCTATGGGCCACCGATGGGCCACCGATGGGCCACCTATGGGCCACCGATGGGCCACCTATGGGCCACCTGCGGCCACCGATGGGCCACCTATGGGCCACCTATGGGCCACCTATGGGCCACCGATGGGCCACCGATGGGCCACCTATGGGCCACCTATGGGCCACCTATGGGCCACCTGCGGCCACCGATGGGCCACCGATGGGCCACCGATGGGCCACCTATGGGCCACCTGCGGCCACCGATGGGCCACCTATGGGCCACCTATGGGCCACCGATGGGCCACCTATGGGCCACCGATGGGCCACCTGTGGTCACCTATGGGCCACCTATGGGCCACCGATGGGCCACCTATGGGCCACCGATGGGCCACCTCTGGCAACCTATGGGCCACCTGTGGCCACCTATGGGCCACCTCGGGTCACCTATGGGCCACCGATGGGCCACCGATGGGCCACCTGTGGTCACCTATGGGCCACCTATGGGCCACCGATGGGCCACCTATGGGCCACCGATGGGCCACCTCTGGCAACCTATGGGCCACCTGTGGCCACCTATGGGCCACCTCGGGTCACCTATGGGCCACCGATGGGCCACCGATGGGCCACCGATGGGCCACCTATGGGCCACCTATGGCAACCTATGGGCCACCTATGGGCCACCTCGGGCCACCTGCGGCCACCTATGGGCCACCGATGGGCCACCTATGGGCCACCTGCGGCCACCGATGGGCCACCTATGGGCCACCTGCGGCCACCTCTGGCAACCTATGGGCCACCTCTGGCAACCTATGGGCCACCTGCGGCCACCTATGGGCCACCTTGGGCCACCTATGGGCCACCTGCGGCCACCTATGGGCCACCTATGGGCCACCTGCGGCCACCTATGGGCCACCTGCGGGCACTTCTGGCCACCTATGGGCCACCTCAGGCCACCTATGGGCCACCTGCGGCCACCTATGGGCCACCTATGGGCCACCTGCGGGCATTCTGGGCCACCTGAGGCCACCTCTGGCCACCTCTGGGCCACCTGCGGCCACCTATGGGCTACCTCGGGCCACCTATGGGCCACCTGCAGCCACCCCGGGCCACCTATGGGCCACCTGCGGGCACCCCGGGCAACCTATCGGCCACCTGCAGCCACCCTGGGACACCTGCGGGCACTTCTGGCCATTTATGGGCCACGTGCGGCCACCCCGGGCCACGTGTGGGCACTTCTGGCCACCTATGGGCCACCTGCGGCCACCTCGGGCCACCTATGGGCCACCTCGGGCCACCTATGGGCCACCTGCGGCCACCCCGGGCCACCTGCGGGCACCTGTGGGCACCTCTGGGCCACCTGCGGGCACCCTGGGCCACCCTGAGCCGCCTGCTGGCACCTCTGGCAACCTATGGGCACCTGAAGGAACACCGGGCCACCTATGGGCCACCTGCGGGCATGGGGGGCAAACTGTGGGCACAGTGGACTACTTGTGGGCATGCTGGGCTCCTGTCAGGCTGGGCTAGCTGTGTGCCACACTGGGCTCCTGTCAGGCTGGGCTAGCTGTGTGCCACACTGGGCTCCTGTCACACTGGGCTCCTGTCACACTGGGCTAGCTGTGTGCCACACTGGGCTCCTGTCACACTGGGCTCCTGTCACACTGGGCTAGCTGTGTGCCACACTGGGCTCCTGTCACACTGGGCTAGCTGTGTGCCACACTGGGCTCCTGTCAGGCTGGGCTAGCTGTGTGCCACACTGGGCTCCTGTCAGGCTGGGCTAGCTGTGTGCCACACTGGGCTCCTGTCACACTGGGCTCCTGTCATACTGGGCTAGCTGTGTGCCACCCTGGGCTTGTTCTGTGTCACCCTGGGCTCTGTTGTGCCGCCTTGGGCTCACTGCCTGCCATGCTGGGCTTGTGCCACACTGGGCTCTGTGCAGGAACCAAAGTGCTGTGCCACCAAGGCAGGCAGCCCCTGCCTCCTCCCTCCCCTGTGTGCACCAGAAAGGTGCCCTGGTGTGAGCTGAGCCCAGGCAAAATCCAGCCCAGGAAGAACCAGGGTAAGGCTGAGTTCAAAGCCACCACGGGGAGCTGCTTGCCCAAGGCCAGCTGGTGTGTGGGGGGCAAAGCTGCTTGCAGCCCTAGACTGCCAGCTGAACCCAGCCTAGGCTGATAATCATCAATATCTAGTACCACTGGGGCAGTGTTTTTCTGGAGAGCGTGACACCTCGTGGATTTTCCATGCTGGAAGATGCTTGCATTGCTGAAAACTGGGGATTCAGGGGTGGGCAGTGAAAAAGGCAGGCTCTGAATGACAGAGGGAGGCTCACACTTCAAAAAAAGGGTGCTTTCTTCCAAGTCTTTTTTTATCCAGTGATACCCAGAAGGTCCCCACAGCACTTCAAACTCTGTTGTAATAGGGGAGAGGGCAAAGTGTATCACAGCAGGTCCCCAGACTGTTTGCACTGTCAAGAATTAGACAGGTAAATTAGGATTACAGTAGTACAGATAAAGCTTTTCTGAGGAGGCTGTAACTGCACATTCATCCCCAGCCAGGAGCTGTGGCAGCAATCAGAAATGACCTAAAATGCAAAGCTTTGAGGATATCAAAATATCTCAAGGATATCAAAACTCACAGTATTGTCTTGACAGCTGGGCTGGAAAGAAATTCGGGTTTATATCTGGGGGTATGACCAGGATTCATCAAAAGGAATCCAGTCCACAGGTTCAGTCAGGTCTGGAGGCAGATGCACTGTCCTGGGAAGCCATCTAGAGGTAAACACTGGAATTAAGGGAAAATGGAATTTAAAATCATTCTCAAACTTGTTCACACCTCTAATTACTGAAACACAACCTCAAAGGAGGTTTGAATCTAAGCGTCTGTGAGAAAGGTGAGTTTGGATGCTGAATCCCCTTAAAAATTAACTCACTTTTCTTCTTTGGAATCAAACAGGTATTTTTGAAAGCAGGCATTCAAAAGTGGCCATGTGGAAACAGATTCTTGAGGGTTTTTTTTTGTTGGCAAAAAGAAGAGCAGCCAAGTTTCTGGTGCCCCTCACATTCAACAGCTATATCACACATAGATTTTTTTTTTTTTAATTAAAAAAAATATGAAAAATACCAAAATCCTTGCATTTCAGCTCTGTTAGAAGCTCCACAAAAGTTTTAAGGGAAAGAAAAAAGGAAATAAAATTGAGAAGAGAAACTTGCACATTTTTTACCTTTAACTGCCAGGTTACCTCATATGAAATAAGCCAGATGACTGTCACTGCATAATCACAAATGTCAGGAGAGAGGGTTTTGAAGAGAAGGTGAAGAATCCTAGCTGGAAACTGTCTCTACATACTGTCAGGATCAGTGAATGTTCCCTAACTCAGCTGTGTCTGAAACAAGCAGAGAATTTCCACGGCCTGTTGGCAGAGTTTAACACCTTGGTGTGTTTTTATAGGAATACCTCTAGAAATGCAGCTCAGGGAGGCACCTGGCATTACAATTTTCCTCTCAGGCCAACAGCTCTGGAGGGGAGACAGAAATTACCCAGAGAGCCCAAGTGTCTGGCTTAAAGCAGGAATGACTCAGTGTCTGGACTGGGAACAAATATAACAACTTTCTGGTATGGAAATAAGGAGCAGTGCTGAAAATGAAAGGATATGAACTCCATCAAAATATATTTGGTTTTTTGATTCCTGAGTTCAGTCTCTTTATGCTTAAGCACCTCAGACACATATAAAATAGAAAACTCATCAATATTGCACAGTTAACTTGTTTAGATTAAAAGAAAATTAATTATTAATGTAAAATATTTTCAGGTACTTTGAAGCCAGGGGGAATGGAATAATCTGTGAGCATTTATTTCATGTATCTATTTCCAGCTTGAATAATAATCTAAATATGTGTTTGAAGTGATTTTTTTTATTCATTATGATTTTGACCCGTGTACAAAGTTGCTACCGAATTTGGATTGGAAGTTAAAAGACAGTTCTAGATATATAACATTTTCCTAACCTACTCTTCAAATTTCATTGAAGTATGAATTACTTTACTTCTTTACTGCTTTAGATTTACCTTGAAGCAATGGAAACTAGTAGATGCTACATTGTAGAAACCTACAAAAACAAGAAGCAAAAGCAGATTTATAGTTAAACTGAAGTTAGTGCATTTTGCATATAGTAAATAAAAACTAGATGCAAATTATTTTAAAATTCACGTAATTCAACCAAAAATAGCTTTAAATACTACACATATTATATGTGACAGCATTAGAACTTTAGGAACTTTACTTTTTAGAGGTATTGTCCCTTTTAATTGCAGTTCTACTCTGAAAAGGAAAAA